>NC_067482.1:47672072-47972072 GCF_947179515.1 Apodemus sylvaticus | reverse complement strand
ATGGAATATCTTGGCTTCTCCATCTATTGTGATTGAGAGCTTTCCTGGGTATAGTAGTCTTGGCTGACATTTGTGTTCTCTTGGAGTCTGCATGAAATCTGCCCAGGATCTTCTAGCTTTCATGGTCTCTGGTGAGAAGTCTGGTGTGATTCTGAAAGGTCTTCCTTTATATGTTATTTGGCCTTTTTCTCTTGCTGTCTTTAATATTCTTTCTTTGTTTAGTACATTTGGGGTTTTGATTATTATGTGATGAGAGGTATTTCTGCTCAGGTCCAGTTTGTTTGGAGTTCTGTAGGCTTCTTGTATATTCATGGGCATCTCTCTCTTTAAGTTGGGAAAGTTTTCTTCCATAATTTTGTTGAAGATATTTGCTGGCCCTTTCAGCTGTAAATCTTCACTCTCATCTATACCTATAATCCTTAGGTTTGGTCTTCTGATTGTGTCCTGGATTTCCTGGATGTTCTGGGACACAAGTTTTTTGCATTTTACATTTTCTTTGACTGTTGAGTCAATGGTTCCTATGGTATCTTTGGCATCTGAGATTCTTTCTTCCATCTCTTGTATTCTGTTGTTGATATTTGCATATATGGACCCTGATTTCTTCTCAAGGTTTTCTATTTCCAAAGTAGTCTCCCTTTGTGATTTCTTAGTTGTTTCTACTTCTGATTTTAGATCCTGGATGGTTTTGCTTAGCTCCTTCACTTGCTTGTTTGTGTTTTCCTGTAATTCTTTAAGAGATTTTTGTGTTTCCTCTTTAATGACTTCTGCTGTTTGACTCACTTTCTCCTGCATTTCTTTAAGTGGTTTTTTGTGTGTGTTTCTTCTTTATTGGCTTCTATCTCTTGAGCCTTATTCTCCTGAATTTCTTTAAGTGATTTTTGTGTTTCCATTATACAGATTTCTAGCTTATTTTTGTTCCTCTGTATTTCTTTAAGAGATTCATTTATGTCCTTTTTGTGTTCTTCTAGCAGCATCCTGAACAGTGATTTTAAATCCAAATCTTGTTTTTTCTGGTGTGTTTGTGTAACCAGGACTTGCTGATGTTGGAGAGTTTGGTTAAGACGCTGCCATATTGCCTAGGTTTCTGTTAGTAGTGTTCCTGCGTTTGCCCTTTGCCATCTTGTTATTTCTGGCATTAGTTGGTCTTGTCTCTGGCTGGTATTTGTGCCTTCTATGAGGCTATATGGCTATTTCTGCAACACTGGATGGCTGGGTTTCCCCTGTTACAGATTGCTAATGCGCTGCGCTCCTCTTGGGTGCTCTTGCAGCCCTAGTGTGCCTTGCCCCAGGTTGTCTGTGTGAACCAGGCAGTGCCCGTTTGCTCCTTCAGTGAGTACTGATAGTCTGTGCTGCTGCGGGACCTTTTCTGAGTGCTGGTCACTCTGTTGGGCAGCCTATCTCCCAACTGGATTCGTGCATACAAGGCTAGCCTAGCTGCTGAGGCCCTGAGTCTAGGCAAAAGTCTGGCAGGCTAAGACCTGAGCAAAGTTCCCCTTGGGCTATGACTGTTAATTGGTTCTGTCAGGTGGCCAGGATGGCAGAGTGTGCTCGTGCTCTCTGAAAGTGCCGGGAGAATCTGCTAGGCTAACAACCTCCTGGCTGGGTTGACACACAGATGGCCCACCAAGCAGCCCAGGGCCTGGGGTCAGTCCAAGGCCTGTCCACGATGTTGGCCTCGGGTTATATTTGCATACCTCAGTCTGTCTGATTTCCCTGGCATCCGAGAACCTAGATGGTGGAGAGTCTCTCCTAACTGACTGGCAGGAGGCAGAGTTCTGATGTAGCTTTTGTGGGGTGAAAGGCGCTGTAAATCTGCCACAGCTTGCAGCCGGCTGGCCAGCAAAGGTCAATGGTAGTGGGTGCAAGGCATGCCTGGACCCTGTCACCTTTGTTCCACTGCTGATGGCCCTTCTGCTGGACCAGCTGCTGCACCTGCTGCTGCTGCCCCCTCTGCTAGATGAATCATATATTTCTAAACTATCATTAATGACAGAATGGGTGCATATTTTTCCTTAAGATATATTATGTTTATAAAATGTTTTTTTCAAGAATGTATAGTTGAATAATCCTAACTTTGCATTCATGTGTACAGAAAGAAGTATCTTTCAGGCTTGATAACTATAACTTCTATTTATATTATCTGAAAATGATTATAAATTATGTGACAAATTATGTCAATGTGAAATACATTTTCCAGGCTGATAAAATGGTTCAGTAGGTGAGGGTTCTTACAAACTTGATGATCTGACTCTTGACACACAAAGTAGAAAGAGAAAGCACACTACATACAATGAACCTCTGATGTTCACACAGGTGTCATGCATTGTACACACACACACACACACACACACACACACATACATAATAAACAAATCAATACATTAAATTTTAAAGGATTAATTACAAAGTCCATTTTTATCCATAATTTTCTTGATTCTTATTAACAAGACTTCTTCAAACAAACATGGATTTGTATTACTAGTTTCAAGTCAATAACTTAAATAATATAATAATAACATAAAGGATATAGCAATCCTTTGATAATGATAACAGGCCATATCTGCCAGGACTAGCTGGAATGACTATAGACCTTCTCAACTCTCTGCTCCCCCAATGCCCATCCACAAGTTACCACTAGGGATACATCAGAACAATAGCTGAAGCATCCACTCTCTCCCATCCATGCCTTAGGTGAATCCCATAGACCATCCCTCCTTGGTCTCCCCTACCCTTTTCATTGCTGTGTTCCATCCCTCTGCTCATTCACAGGCCACATCTGCCAGAAGACCTAGTAGCCTGCCTGCATACCTTATCCATTATTTCTGTTCACGATCTAAGCTGTAGGACTTCCCCAAGGGTAACAGTCCTACTCACCCTAGTCTCCCATTATCCCAGCCTCCAAAGCCAACAAGCATTCCCCACCATCATACCAACCAACCAAGTCAGTAAAATGGGCAACACAGAGAGAACAAACTCTCTGAAAATCCAGAGATGTTACAGAAACCTAGAAACAAAAACTCTGACCCACTTCAGAACTCGGCCTCCCACCAGTCAGGAGAGGCTCACCTCCATCTTGGTTTTGGACTCCAGAGACATCGGACAGACTGAGGTACATACACAAACATAATCCGAGGCCAACACCGCAGGGGTCTGAGCCCGACAGGCATTGGCCTGCACCCATGCCCTGGGCTGTTCGGGGGGCCATCGGGGTGCAAACCCAGCCAGGAGGTTTTTTGCCCAGGCCTGCGCGCGCGCGCCACCATTTTGCCTGCAGAACGACAGAGAGCTCTGGCGGGCAGAGCCGTAACGGGCATAGCCTGAGGCTAACAAAGCGGGGGTCTAGACCCCAAAAGGCACAGGACTGACCCCAAGAACTGGGCGGCTTGGTGGGCCATCTGTGATTCAACCCACCCAGGAGGTTGTTAGCACAGCAGACACTCCCGGCTCTTTCGGGGAGCGCAAGCATGCACGCCCACCATCCTGGTCACCTGGCTGACCCAATTAACAGTCATAGCCCTAGGGGAACTTTGCTCGGACATTGGCCTCCCAGGCTTTTGCCTGGACTCAGGGCCTGGGCAGCCAGGCTAACCTTGTGTGCGCCAGCCCGGTTTGGGGATCGGCTGCCCAGCAGAGTGAGCGGAACACAGGGGAGGTCCCGGAAGCATACACCGTCAGCTCTCCCTGGGGGTGCACACGGGCTCCATCTGGTCCACAGACACAATCTGGGGCAAAGCCTCAGGCGGGAGCCCTCAGCTCAACTCTCTCCGCTTCCAGATCCAGATCACCCTGGGCGGCCACACCACATCTCCAGGTCCTGCAAGAGGCTAGCGGGGCTTCCGGGGGGGCAGCTGGGAGAAGTCGGTGTGCTCCAGTGAATCCAGCAGGCCCCAGCGGGAGCCTTCAGGTGCCTGCTTCAGGATCTGAACAGCCTGTGCAGCAACACCCTGTCTACAGGCAGTGCAGGGGGTAAGCTGTGCACCAGAGGCCAACGGAGAATGGGCAGCTTGCACTGGTAAGTCCAGCACTGACAAGACCAAGTAACACCAGTGAGAACTAGATGGCAAAAGGCAAACGCAGGAACGTCACTAACAGAAATCAAGGCAATTTGGCAACATCTGAACCCAATTCTCCTCTACCAGCATGTCCTGGATACCCCATCACACTAGTAAAACAAGATTTGGATTTAAAATCACTGGTCATGATGCTGGTACAGGAACACATGAAGGAAATACTTAAAGAAATTCAGGAGAAAATGGATCAAAAGTTAGAAGCACTTGCAAGGGAAACACAAAAATCATTGAAAGAAATCCAGGAGAATACAAAAGCCAACAATGAGGAAACACAAAAAACACTTAAAAAAATACAGGAGAACTTTGGTCAACAGGCTGAGGTCATGAAAGACGAAACACAAAAATCTCTTAAAGAATTACAGGAAAGCACAAACAAGCAAGTGAAGGAGTTAAGCAAAACCATCCAGGATCTAAAATCAGAAGTAGAAACAACTAAGAAAACTCAAAGGGAGACAACTTTGGAGATAGAAAGCCTTGGGAAGAAATCAGGGGACAGAGATGCAAATATCAACAACAGAATACAAGAGATAGAAGAAAGAATCTCAGATGCTGAAGATTCCATAGAAACCATGGACTCAACAGTTAAAGAAAATGCAAAATGCAAAAAGCTTGTAACCCAAAATATCCAGGAAATCCAGGACACAATGAGAAGACCAAACGTAAGGAATATAGGCATAGATGAGAGTGAAGATTTACAACTTAAAGGGCCAGCAAATATCTTCAATAAAATTATGGAAGAAAACTTCCCTAACCTAAAGAGAGAGATGCCCATGAATATACAAGAAGCCTACAGAACTCCAAACAGACTGGACCAGAACAGAAATACTTCCCGTCACATAATAATCAAAACACCAAATGTTCTAAACAAAGAAAGAATATTAAAGGCAGTAAGAGAAAAAGGCCAAGTAACATATAAAGGAAGACCTATCAGAATCACAGCAGACTTTTCACCTGAGACTATGAAGGCTAGAAGGTCCTGGGCAGATCTCATGCAGACTCTAAGAGAATACAAATGCCAACCAAAACTATTATATCCAGCAAAACTCTCAATCACCATAGATGGAGAAACTAAGATATTTCATGACAAAACCAAGTTTACCCAATATCTATCCACAAACCCAGCCCTACAAAGGATAATAGGAGGACAACACCAATACAAGGAGGGAAACTTCACCCTGGAAAAAAGCAAGATAGTAACCTTTCATCAAACCCAAAAGAAGTTAAGCAATCAAATTTAAAAAATAACGTCAAAAATGATAGGAAGTAACAATCACTATTCCTTAATATCTCTTAACATCAATGGACTTGAGGCCCCAATAAAAAGACACAGACTAACTGACTGGATAGGTAAACAGGACCCTACATTTTGCTGCTTACAGGAAACACACCTCAGGGACAAAGACAAACACTACCTTAGAGTAAAAGGCTGGAAGACAATTTTACAAGCAAATGGTCTCAGGAAACAAGCTGGAGTAGCCATTTTAATATCAGATAAAATTGACTTTCAACCCAAAGTCATCAAAAGAGACTCTGAGGGACACTTCTTGCTGGTCAAAGGAAAAATACAACAAGAAGAACTCTCAATCCTGAACATCTATGCTCCAAATGCAAGGGCACCCTCTTTCATAAAAGAAACTTTATTAAAACTCAAAGCACACATTGCACCTAACACAATAATTGTGGGTGACTTCAACACTGCACTTTCCTCATTGGACTGATCAGGAAAACAGAAACTAAACAGGGACACAATGAAACTAATTGAAGCTTTGGACCAATTAGATTTAACAGATATATATAGAACATTCTATCCTAAAACAAAAGAATATACCTTTTTCTCAGCACCTCATGGTACCTTCTCCAAAATCGACCATATAATTGGTCACAAGACAGACCTCAACAAATATAAGAAGATCGAACTAATCCCATGCCTCCTATCTGATCACTATGGAGTAAAAGTGGTCTTCAATAGCAACAGAAACAACAGAAAACCCACATACACGTGGAAACTGAACAATACTCTACTCAATGATACCTTTGTCAAGGAAGAAATAAAAAAAAATTAAAGACTTTTTAGAACACAATGAAAATGAAAACACAACATATCGAAATCTATGGGACACAATGAAAGCAGTGCTAAGAGGAAAACTCATAGCCCTGAGTGCCTCCAAAAAGAAAACGAGAGAGCATACATTACCAGCTTAATGACACACCTGAAAGCCCTGGAACAAAAAGAAGCTATTTCACCCAGGAGGAGTAGAAGGCAGGAAATCATCAAACTCAGGGCCGAAATCAATCAAGTAGAAACAAAGAGAACCATACAAAAAATCAACAAAACCAGGAGCTGGTTCTTTGAGAAAATCAGCAAGATAGATAAACCCTTAGCCAGACTGACCAAAGGGCATAGAGAAAGTATCCAAATTAACAAACTTAGAAATGAAAAGGGAGATATAACAACGGAAACTGAGGAAATCCAAAAAATCATCAGATCCTACTACAAGAGCCTGTACTCAACACAACTGGAGAATCTGGAGGAAATGGACAATTTCCTTGACAGATACCAAATACCAAAATTAAATCAGGACCAAATAGATAAACAACTTCAGCAAAGTGGCAGGTTATAAAATCAACTCAAGCAAATCAGTGGTCTTCCTATACTCAAAGGATAAACAGGCTGAGAAAGAAATTAGGGAAATGACCCCCTTCACAATAGCCACAAACAGTATAAAGTATCTTGGGGTGACTCTTACCAAACATATGAAAGATCTGTATGACAAGAACTTCAAGACTTTGAAGAAGGAAATGGAAGAAGACCTCAAAAAATGGGAAAACCTCCCCTGCTCATGGATCGGTAGAATCAATATAGTTAAAATGGCCATTTTGCCAAAAGCAATATACAGATTCAATGCAATACCCATCAAAATACCAACTCAATTCTTCACAGAGTTAGAAAGAGCAATTATCAAATTCATCTGGAACAACAAAAAAACCAGGATAGCTAAAACTATTCTCAGCAACAAAAGAAAATCTGGGGGAATCAGTATCCCTGACCTCAAGCAATACTACAGAGCAATAGTGTTAAAAACTGCATGGTATTGGTACAGTGACAGGCAGGAGGATCAATGGAACAGGATTGAAGATCCAGAAATGAACCCACACACCTATGGCCAATTGATCCTCGACAAAGAGGCTGAAAACATCCAATGGAAAAAAGATAGCCTGTTCAACAAATGGTGCTGGTTCAACTGGAGGTCAGCATGCAGAAGAATGCGAATTGATCCATTCTTGTCTCCTTGTACTAAGCTCAACTCCAAATGGATCAAGGACCTCCACATAAAGCCAGACACTCTGAAGCTAATAGAAAAGAAACTGGGGAAGACCCTTGAGGACATCGGTACAGGGAGAAATTTTCTGAACAGAACACCAATAGCGTATGCTCTAAGAGCAAGAATTGACAAATGGGACCTCATAAAATTACAAAGTTTCTGTAAGGCAAAGGACACCATCAAGAGGACAAATCGGCAACCAACAAATTGGGAAAAGATCTTCACCAATCCTACATCAGATAGAGGGCTAATATCCAATATATATAAAGAACTCAAGAAGTTAGACTCCAGAAAACCGAACAACCCTATTAAAAAATGGGGTACAGAGTTAAACAAGGAATTCTCACCTGAAGAAATTCGGATGGTGGAGAAGCATCTTAAAAAATGCTCAACTTCATTAATCATTAGGGAAATGCAAATCAAAACAACCCTAAGATTTCATCTTACACCAGTCAGAATGGCTAAGATTAAAAATTCAGGAGACAGCAGGTGTTGGAGAGGGTGTGGAGAAAGAGGAACACTCCTCCACTGCTGGTGGGGTTGCAAATTGGTACAACCACTCTGGAAATCAGTCTGGCGGTTCCTCGAAAACTGGGCACCTCACTTCCAGAAGATCCTGCTATACCACTCCTGGGCATATACCCAGAGGATTCCCCACCATGTCATAAGGATACATGCTCTACTATGTTCATAGCAGCCCTATTTATAATTGCCAGATGCTGGAAAGAACCCAGGTATCCCTCAACAGAAGAGTGGATGCAAAAAATGTGGTATATCTACACAATGGAGGAGTACTATTCAGCCATTAGAAACAATGAATTCATGAAATTCTTAGGCAAATGGATGGAGCTAGAGAATATCATACTAAGTGAGGTAACCCAGACTCAAAAGGTGAATCATGGTATGCACTCACTAATAAGTGGATATTAACCTAGAAAACTGGAATACCCAAAACATAATCCACACATCAAATGAGGTACAAGAAGAAAGGAGGAGTGTCCCCTTGTTCTGGAAAGACTCAGTGAAGCAGTATTCGGCAAAACCAGAACGGGGAAATGGGAAGGGGTGGGTGGGAGGACAGGGAAAGAGAAGGGGGCTTACGGGACTTTCAGGGAGTGGGGGGGGCTAGAAAAGGGGAAATCATTTGAAATGTAAATAAATTATATCGAATAAAAAAAAAATCCTCTGACCCAGCAAATACAAATCAAGAAATAAGCACCTAGGACTATAATCATCCCAAACTCATAACACTAGCATAAGAACACAATTAAGAACAGCCAGTGTAATATGTCTGTAACAGAGTCCAGCTATCCTACTAGAAATAAATAAATATCTTAAATAATTCTGAGAAAATACAAACAAATTAATGGAGGAAATGAATAAGCCCTTTAAAGAAAGCCAAGAAAAAAAAAACAAACATTAAATAACATGAATAATTCTGCTAAAGACATAAATATAGAAATGAAATCAATAAAGAACATACAGCTAAGGGAATTCTAGAAAACAAAATTAGGAATGTAAACAGGAAAACAGAGGCAAGACTCAAGAGAAAATAAGAGGTGGAAGATAATATCTAAGGCATCGAAACTACAATAGAAGAAATGGAGAAATCAGTCAAAGAAAAATTAAATCTAAACAATCCTTGACACAAACATTCAGGAAATCTGGGACAATATGAAAATTATAGCAATCCAGGAGAAGCCATGCCAGCTCAAAGGATCAGAAAATACTTTCAACAAAAACAGAAAAGAATTTCATTACCTAAAGAAAAAGATTCCTATAAAGGTGCAAAAAGCATATAGAACACCAAACAGATTGGACCAGAAAAGAAAATATCTTTGCCACATAATAATTAATATTAAACATACAGAACAAAGAATATCACAGTCTACAAGGAAATAAGACCAAATAGCATACAAAGGCAGTTAATTAGAATAATATCTGGCTCACTGTAGAGCCTAAAAGCCATAAGGACTTGGACAGATGTGCTGTAGACTCTAAGAGGCCAAAGAGGACTGATAAGACGACTTGATGCAACAAAATATTCAATCATCATAGATGTAGAAAATAAGATATTCCATGAAAAAGTCAAATTTAAACAATATCTATCTATAAATCCAGTCATACAAAAGGTACAAAACTATATCAAATAAAACAACACATTAAAAAAATTCTCCAAATAAAGGAGGTTAACAATACCTATGAAAACTCAGTAAATAAATAATCTCAAATAAGAAAAAAATGTAAGGGAAGCACAGACGTTGGTGATTAATAGCTCTCAATACCAGTGCTCTCAATAACCAATAAAAAAGACACAGACAAAGACACAGACTGTGTCATCCCACCACCATAAGGCACTGGCAGGCTGTAGACATACAGAGGCCTGTCCAGTGATAGAAACTTAATAAATGCAGACAGAGAACACTCAGAGTCCTGCTTACTATGTGTCCTACCCACCATGGGTACCACTATGATGTGGAAAAAAGTGCTGGGAGAGAAAGAGATGCACAATAGGTTGAGCATTACAATGAAAGTTAGAACTGGAGAAATGAGGGTAGAGAGGAATAACATGTTGTAAGTAGTCATCCCTGCCACCAGGTGATGTCTAAGCCTGTCCTGCTGCTGAAAGCTATGTCTGGGTCCATGGCCAAGCAGTAGCATTAGTCTATGTCAATGTCCAGGGCTTATATTACCACTGAAGATGAAGCAAGCATAACTAATCTGGACAGGCATCGAAGATCACATAGATTTTGAAGGACTGTGCAATACTGGCCCAGATCCTCACTGGACATGGCACTCAGGAGACCTGGCTCCATCTCTTACCTGCTGTAGCACTCTGGAGAACAGGTTCTGCACCTTACCTTGGCGGCATAATAGAAAAGACCCTTGTAGCAGGGGGTGATGGCAAGCTGGTCCCAAGGAAAAGAGTAGTGGAAAGCTAGCCCCACCACTCATCTTCCATGATGCCCTATGTCCCCTCATCCTTCACCATCTGTGGCAATCAGGAGAGCTGGCCCTGTTGTGATGAGAATGGTGGGGCTGGTCCTGATCCAGTCGGGAGAGTAGACCCTGTACCTTGCCTGAGAAGCACAGTAGAGCTGGCTCTGGTGCCATGAGTGCAGGTGAGGCAGCTGGAGGGAATGAGAACAGAAGAACTTGCCCTAAATCCTGCTGGCTGTTGCACTGAGTGAGCTGGCCTGGGCAATGCTAGAAAGCTCACCATAGTGGTGCATGTATATAAAAGCTAGTGGGATGACCAACTCAGCTACCTCATAGGCTCAGATCAAGGACTTTGAGTTTGACCACTCTAAAATCTAACTCATCTATAAACTGCTGGGGCATATAAAGATTGGATCTTGGTCCTGTAGGTTGAAAAATTCAGGATCTCTATGACACAGGACAATAAGACATGGAGGAGTCCTGGTGAGGATTTTATATTGTTGGTAAAACATAAGCCAGAGGCCTCAAATCAGACTAGTGACTCATTGATAGAAACGTTTCCAAGTAAAAGTGGGTGGACAAAGATATATACTATGGACACACTGTGACCCACTGCATCTCCCATGAAGAGGGCAAGATATTTTTTTAAGATTTATTTGTTTATTTATTGTTGGTTATTTTTTGGTGGAGAAGATTTCAAGGACAGAGTGCAGATACAAAGGAGTGGGGAGATAAGTGGGACTGAAGTGGAGTATGTAAAACTTATAAAGAATCATTTAAGAGTTAAAGAAAAAGACATAAACAAACAGAGTGAATACAAAACTAAGATCCACCCTCTGCTGCATACAAAAATACAAGTTGGTATCAAGGATAGACATTGCTTTAGGGTAAGAGGAAAATATATTCCTAGCAACTAGACTTGAAAAGTAAGCTGATATAACCATCTTAATAGATAATAAAGTAGATATCAAAACAAAACTAATAAAAGGAGATTGGGAAATACATATATATTAAAGAAAAATCCACAAAGATGAAAGTTTAATTCTTAACATATAATCCTCAATACAAGAACACCTACTGTTATAAAAGAAACATGATTACAGATTAAATCACATATTGACACACACATGCTGACAGTGGAAGAGTTCAATATGCCAGTGTCACCAATGAAATGTCAAAGGTCATCTAAACAAAAAGTAAATGAAGAAATTCTGGAGCTAATTAAAGTTATAAACCATCAAATAAACCTAGCAAATATTATAGAAAGTTCCACCCAAACACAAAAGAATAAACCTTCTTCTTAGTATCTCACAGAACTTTCTCAAAAGTTGTCCCAGACACTTGGTCACAAAACAAGTCTTAATACATACAAGAAAGCTGAACTATCTCTCTACATCCTAAAAGACAAACATGGATTAATCAACAGACACAAAAGGAAGCTTATAAGAACATGGAAACTGAACAACTCTCTCCTGAATAAAAAATTAGTCTAGACAGAAAGTAAATCTGCAAGCATAGATGTCTTAATGAAAGAAATTAAAGAGTTTCTAGAATTCAATGAAAATAAATAAACGACAAACTTATGGGGTATAATGAAAGCAATGCTAAGAGGAGAATTCATAGCACAAAATGCCTACCTAAAAATGATTGGATATTTCTCATACTAGCAAAATAACAACCCACCACAAAGCTCTAGAAACAAAAAGAAATAAGCACACCCAAAAGGGAGTAGAAAGCAATAAATAACCAAACTGGGGGCTGAAATCAATAAAATAAAAACAAAGAGAACAGTATAAAGAATCAATGAAACAAACAGTTGGAATTTGAAAAAATTATCAAGATAGACAAAATCTTATCTACACTAACTATAATTTACTTAGATGAAAACCTCCAAATCCTCGGACTGGAGAAATGCCTCAGTTGTTAAGACTACTTGTTCCTATGAAGATAATATTTAAAATCATGTAATTTTTAGGCCATTATAAATAATAAAATATGCAATGCTGGTTGTTTATAAGGCAGAAGTAGGATGAAATGAATTATTTTATTTCTCTCATGCTAAGCAAGAAATATAACACTAACAGTATTATACTAAATAAAATGTGTTAATTGTTTTTAGAGTAGGATTATAAGAGACAATGTTGGTAACCATGGTGAATCAGAGAACTTGATATTAATTCAGTTAATAATGACCAGATTTAGTGAAAGACCAACTAGTAGTAAATCTTGTATTTTTCCAACACATGGCACTCTTCATATATGAAATAAAGTCCCAATTCCAATTATGATGAAAATATAAATGCACTGGAAGCCAATACCAAATGAGTTAAACAAAATACATCTGCAGATTAGTTGTGATCTTCTAAATTCCAGTTTGCAACCTCTGAGAATTAAACATAATAAGGTTTGTAAGTGGCAAACACAGCACAGGGAGATAAAAGAGTCAGTATAGTATTTGGTCTTTTCATTAGTGTGACCAAATGCCTGACCAAAATAAAAATAAAAGTAAATTAAAAAGAAAACTGATCTTTGATTTGTAGTTCATAGCAATGGATTGAATCACAGTGGGAAATGTACATTTGCAGGAGCAGCTTGGATCATGATGACTACCAAGAAAACAAAGAGAATATTGATCCACGTATGGTCTGGGACCTCTGGGAAACAAATAAAGTTAGCACATTTAGGATTGGTTCTTCTCCTTGGAGGAGCCTCACTGAAAAGCCTCTCAATGATTTGTTCAGACATGTATCTGTTAGGTGATTCTGGATCCAGACAATTCACCAAACTGACCATCACAAATTGGTGTCTAAATATCTAACTTTTTAGACTGAAACTGTCATGAATAAGATACAGCAAAATGTTTCCAAATGAACATATTATTTTACTACTTCATCTTTCCATTATTCAACAGAATATAAAACAACAGGAATAACATTTTTGAAAGAAAAAACATTATATTCAATGTGCCGTTAAATAAGTTGGGAATACTGAGATAACACATGGATGAATTTTTTAAAAATTCTATAAATCAAAAAGGTTTTAAATAAATGAGATTATAATAATATTTAGTTACTGAAATATCTTTATTAATTTCATTTTAAAAATAGCTTATGTTGTAGATAGGGTTTATGCATATTAATTCCAAAACCAAAGTATGTCAAAAGATATAAATATCTCTCTCAGGATGCATTACATAATGTTATATAAAAAGGTGTGAAATAAAGATAAGCATAAACACACAACATCAAAGAAAACATACACACATAATATTTGCATTCAAAAAATTGAACATTTTATTTTCTAACATAATACAATATTTAAAATATGAGACTTTTGAAATAGTATTATATTTGTGTGTATATATGACATTGTCACTACTAACCTCAGATGTCATAGATGTTGATAATTCAGCCTAAATCTCCCTGATTCAAATATTTGTGACTGAACTACACACTACATTGGGTTTTTTTTGCATGACTTCAGAACATTTTTAAACATAAAACACAGTCAATAAAAACTGAGCATCTATAAAATTACATAAACACATAGATGAATGCTAGCACTTGAGAATGTATGTCATTGTGCATATCATCATAATAATTAATATTACATGCAACACTAAAGCTATATTTCTAAGGTTTTGAGATTATGAATTACAGTTTGGTTATCTAAGGAACTTGCATGATTTTTTTTTCAAAAAATAAGCTCAGAATTTATGGTAAGACCCATAGCTAATGTCATAATTTGGGCTATTCTATTTTTCCCCTGTTTCTTAATAATAACATTTGTTGCATCTTTGCAAGTATCACCTATAGTACTTCCTATATAGGGATCACATGGATCCATGCTTATCAAACAAAAATGATGTACTTCATTAGACATTAAATAAAAACATGCAGCCTTGCCCCAGGGACAAAAATGAATTTGCAAACTTTAGACACCTAAGCCTTTCCATTTCAAAAGCTACATTCAAAATAATGTGTTTTCTTCCTTTAACTGAATTTCACATAACATTATGAAAACTTTAGATCCAGAAATCTCAGGATCTTATTTGTGATAGCCAAAAGCTAGATACAATCCAGATTATACAACAGAAGAATGTATAAAATGTGGTTCATTTAAGTAACTCAGCTTTTAAAAATGAGCATATCATGAATTTTGCAGGCAAGTGGGTAGAACTAGACTACATTACCCTGAGTGAGGTAACTCAGTAGAACATATTAACATTGAGTGAGGATATGCATGGTCCCTACTCACAAAAATGTACAGAACACCTAGGATACAATCTACAGAAAGTTAACAAGCTGAAGGGCCTAAGGAGACTCTCAGGACTCAAAGGGAGGGATCTTAGCTAAAATGCCCCACAGTGGGGATAGACACCTTGTAGAGTCCACCTCCAGTAGAAAGACATAGCATCAAGTGGAGGGATGCGGTTGCCATCCCACAGTCAAAACTTCTGACTCAACATTGTTCCTGTCTGAAATGACTGCAGGGTCAAAAATGGAGAAGAGGCTGAGGAAAAGGAGGTCCAATGACAGGCTCTAATTGGAATCCAGCTCAAGAGGAGCCCCAAGACTGGACACTATTACAGATACTCTGATGTGCTTAGAAATAGGAGCCTAGCATGACTGCCCTCCAAAAGGCCCAACAAGCAATTGAAGGATTCAGATGCAGATATTTACACTCAACCAGTGGACAGAAGCTGGTGAGGCCTGTGGTTAATTTAGGGAAAAGATGGATGAAGCTAGGAGGAAGGCAACCCTATAAGAAGACAGGAAGTCTCAACTAACCTGTACCACTGAGATTGTTCTGACACTGTTGCACCAACCAGGCAGCATACACTAGCTGACATGAGGCCTCTGACACATAAACAGCAGAGAACTGTCCAGTCCTGATTCCATGAGAGAAGATGCACCTAATCTGGAAAAGACTTGAGTCCCCAGGGAGTGGGA
The DNA here is from genome assembly GCF_947179515.1 of Apodemus sylvaticus. Classification (NCBI taxonomy): domain Eukaryota; kingdom Metazoa; phylum Chordata; class Mammalia; order Rodentia; family Muridae; genus Apodemus; species Apodemus sylvaticus. The sequence continues at coordinate 47,956,787 of NC_067482.1, read as the reverse complement.
GGTGTGATGGGGTGGGTGTGGGTGTGGAAGATTGGAGACATGGGTCACAGGAGGAGATATAGGATGTAGAACAGTGAGAGGCAGACTGGGAAGGGGTTAATGACTGGACTGTAAAAAATGATTAAAGAAAATCCATTTTTTATTTATTCTTTGAGAATTGTATACACAATGAATTTTCAACATTTTCACACCCCCTTCCCAAGCTCCTCCTAGATCTACCATGCCCCAATAATACCCACTCAACTATGAGTCATCCTCCTCTTCTGCTTCCTCTTTCTCTTCTTCTTCCTCCTCTTCTACCTCTTCCTCCTCCTTCTCTTTCTCCTCTTTCCCCTTCCCCTTCTGCTCCCCTTCCCCTTCCTCTCCTCTTTCCCTCCCCCTTCCCTCCCCCTCTGCCTTCCCCTCCCCCTTCCCCTTCTTCTCCCCTTCTCCTTCCCCTTCCCCTTTCCCTTCCCCTCCCCTTCCCCTTCTTCTCCCCTTCCCCTTCCCCTTTCCCTTTCCCTTCCCCTTCCCCTTTCCCTTCCCCTTCCCCTTTCCCTTTCCCTTTCCCTTCCCCTTTCCCTTTCCCTTCCCCTTCCCCTTCCCCTTCCCCTTTCCTTTCCCCTTCTCCTTCTCCTTCTCCTTCTCCTTCTCCTTCTCCTTCTCCTTCTCCTTCTCCTTCTCCTTCTCCTTCTCCTTCTCCTTCTCCTTCTCCTTCTCTTTCTCCATCCAAATTGTATTTCCAAATTACTTTCAGGTATGGCACATACTCTAGAGTATGGTTAACACACCAGAGGTCACACCATTCAAGAAAACAGACTCTTCCTTCTCCCACAGCTATCAAATAACATAGCTCATCAGCTAATATTAGGACTTTTTACCTCCCTCCTCTACACAGGTAGAGATTTTGGATTAAGCTTTGTGCATACTGTCAAAATCACTATGAGTTTATATGTTCAATGTTCCTATTCTTCTCAAGAGATAATGTTCCTTTAAAGCTACTCACCACCTTTGACTCTTACAATCTTTCTGACCGCTTCTCTAAAATTATCTCTGAGCCAAGATGAAAAGGTATGCTGTGCACCTAATATTTATAGCCACACAGTCCCCATATCTTATTTTCTGCACATTGACCAGGATGTTTTGATAGGGACTGATGGGCACACTAGTTATTATGGGATTTGGGTATTATAATAAATCCTTAGGGATCTGATACTATATCTATCCCTCAAGATAATAGTAACAGGTTTTCCTCTAGAAATAATGACCTGTCTAATCATACATTCCTGGCTCTCTTAACAGTAACAGGTATGGGTTTTATTCTATTGAGCAGTTCGTAGACAAAGTAAGAAAAATAGTGGTATTCCCATAACATTCAGGCCTCTAAAGTACCTGTGGGTATTATCTTGTGGGGCAGTCATTTCTGTAGATTACAAGGTTTCAAGTTCAGTAAGGTTGTCAATTGTGTTTATCCTCTGCCAAAATTCATAGCAGCTTTCAATATGTAAAATTTATCGAGTGGGCTTGAAGCTTCCAGATGAATACCAGCTTGATATCACAATGTTCTATGACTTAGGTAGATAGCATTATCACCAAAAGGATCTTACTATCAATTTCTAGAAAGCAAATAAGAGCACAGACAATAAAACATTTGGGTCTACTGGGCTCCATTGACCAATAACTCAAATGAGAGTAAGTTAGTGCTACTTACTATAAATATGTAAACACATGAATACTAGCACTGAGAATGTACATTATGTCAATGTCCAGATCATCATAATATATAATATTATGCACAACCCGAAAGGTGGGTTTCGTTTTAGGTAGGTAGTATAGGTTTTATTTGCTAGCATGTGATAGACAGCAACAACATATAACAAAATGAGTGGCGGTTTTCTCTATGGTCCTAATTCTATTTAAGGAGTGAGCTATACTGATGTTGAGTTTATATGCCACCCATAAATTTTATTGGAGTTTGTGGCTACAAAGATTAAGCAAAGCATAGTGCTTGCTGATGAAAAGAGACAGCTTTGTTCTTAAACTTAAGAAAAAAATTAACTCACATTCTCACTTAGGATTATTTGCAAAACATCATAAAAATACTCTACTTACAGTCTGAAAATGGCAGAACCATGCTATGGTGGGAGAATGGAGCACAGAGCGCATCCTTCCTCCCATGAACACAGCAGATGCATTAGCCTTGCTGGTCTTTGGTTTTCCATTTATGAAAATGGCTCAATGCTCTATCAAGGTTAGATTATCAATACTCTATCAAGGTTAGATTATTTAAAATATATACTGAATGTGCAGACTCCATGAGGCTTTTCAAAACCTGTGTCTAAAACAGCTGTTTTGTGTGAAGGAGCTTTAAAATGCCAAGATAATGGGTTAGATGTAAAGTCTAATACTGAAGAAACAATTATCCTTAGAGATTTAATGAATGATGCCTACTGAAATTCAAGCACAGCTCATTGTGATACACAGTAAATGTGCTAGGTCTATAAGAATAAATACATAATAGAACATATAAAGTATTTATATGAATCAATAGGACCAATCACTCCCAACACAATTTTGGAAAGTCTATGTAATGTCTGACAAGGAATTTGACAAATGGGGCAACACGTGCTGGACAACCCAACATCTCTGAATGCTAGTGCACTCACAAGCCTATAAAACACAGGCGTATCCATCTCAAAACATTACTAAGGAGATTAAATGCACTCATTTATCTATCTATTAACAAAGATGTTCTGGCACATCATAGACATACATCTCCTGTAATAGCAAGAACTTGACACTTCTTATTTCACTGGACCTCTATAAATTTTTCACTTACCAGGTTTTATTTACCTCAATTGGTATTTCAAGTCACTGAAGCCCAATTATTGAAGGATAAAAACAAGGGCCCTGGGCCTCAAATGTAATAAAATTCCTTTAAACTACATTATAAGCAGCAAAACACACCCACTCTGACCACAGGCAACTAATCATCCTTGAGGATAATGAGATTTATCTACAAACTTTATCTGTCTAAATAAAGCAATGTTTGGTAAATAAGTACTGGGAATTAGCAAGTATTCTATGGAAAGAAAAACGACTTAGATTGATATGTCTCCTTGTTCCACAGATGAATCTTCAGTCATTCTCTTTTGCAATGGTATCCAATTTGCTGTTCTATTTTGTAGAAAATATTATTTACAATGTCTTCTTCTAATTTAAACAGTGTGGTGCTTTGGATGGAAAATGTTCCCTATAGGCTAATGTATTTAAATAACTATAGAACCCTTAATAAATTAAAGATGTGATGGGGAAAATTTGATACAGTGAGCAGACTTTGTGGTTAATAGTGCCCCCTTGCATTCTGTTCACTCTCTGCTTCTGTATAAAGTTGTGATCTTGCTGCTTCCTGCTCTGACCACTGGTTGCCATGTACCCGTTGGTATTATGGACAACAACAAAGCTGGAACCATACGGCTAAAGAAATCAAGTTTATTATCGTCTGGATATTGTATTAGAACAAAAGAAAAATAACTAAAACAAGGAAGCAAAGATAAAATACTCTATTTCTAGCTTCAATTTTGCTTATCTTCTTTCAGTTTCTCATACCTTGTTAGGCTCCTTCTATTCAAACCTATCATTATGAAAGGAAGAAACAAGTGATTCCACATTTTGTGCTGTTCATCTACTGCTGAGCTTGGGACCTGCCCTGAAGAGTGGTTTACATCCTCAAGGTAAGTGATTTATATCCCGTTCCCCAATTAATTCTTTGGGGAAGAACTAATTATTTTATTTGCAAGTGGATATCAATTAGAGACAGCTTCTGAATTAGGAATGGGGTTGTGTCTCCTCCTCTTTGCACTGGAACCCCATTTATTGCAGAACTATACAGGCCCTATGCATGCTGCCATAGTCTCTCTGAGTGTGTGTGTGTGTGTGTGTGTGTGTTTCAGTCATGCTTTTACTTTAAATGTTTCTACTGTTTCTTTGTTCCCAGTCTTTGTTTTCATTTGAAAACAGTGTGTGTGTGTGTGTGTGTGTGTGTGTGTGTGTGTAAGAAAGAGAGAGGGAGACAGAATGGAAAAGAGAGAGACTTTCTTTCCTTAAGTCTGTCTCCTTTGATATTCATTTTTATTTTTTTTTAATTTTTTTTTATTCGATATAATTTATTTACATTTCAAATGATTTCCCTTTTCTAGCCCCCCCACTCCCCGAGAGTCCCGTAAGCCCCCTTCTCTTCCCCTGTCCTCCCACCCACCCCTTCCCACTTCCCCGTTCTGGTTTTGCCGAATACTGTTTCACTGAGTCTTTCTAGAACCAGGGGCCACTCCTCCTTTCTTCTTGTACCTCATTTGATGTGTGGATTATGTTTTGGGTATTCCAGTTTTCTAGGTTAATATCCACTTATTAGTGAGTGCATACCATGATTCACCTTTTGAGTCTGGGTTACCTCACTTAGTATGATATTCTCTAGCTCCATCCATTTGCCTAAGAATTTCATGAATTCATTGTTTCTAATGGCTGAATAGTACTCCATTGTGTAGATATACCACATTTTTTGCATCCACTCTTCTGTTGAGGGATACCTGGGTTCTTTCCAGCATCTGGCAATTATAAATAGGGCTGCTATGAACATAGTAGAACATGCGTCCTTATTACATGGTGGGGAGTCTTCTGGGAGCCCAGGAGTGGTATAGCAGGATCTTCTGGAAGTGAGGTGCCCAGTTTTCGGAGGAACCGCCAGACTGCTTTCCAGAGTGGTTGTACCAATGACTAATGAAGTTGAGCATTTTTTAAGATGCTTCTCTGCCATCCGAAGTTCTTCAGGTGAGAATTCTTTGTTTAACTCTGTACCCCATTTTTTAATAGGGTTGTTTGGTTTTCTGGAGTCTAACTTCTTAAGTTCTTTATATATATTGGATATTAGCCCTCTATCTGATGTAGGATTGGTGAAGATCTTTTCCCAATTTGTTGGTTGTCGATTTGTCCTCTTGATGGTGTCCTTTGCCTTACAGAAACTTTGTAATTTTATGAGGTCCCATTTGTCAATTCTTGCTCTTAGAGCATACACTATTGGTGTTCTGTTCAGAAACTTTCTCCCTGTACCGATGTCCTCAAGGGTCTTCCCCAGTTTCTTTTCTATTAGCTTCAGAGTGTCTGGCTTTATGTGGAGGTCCTTGATCCATTTGGATTTGAGCTTAGTACAAGGAGACAAGGATGGATCAATTCGCATTCTTCTGCATGCTGATCTCCAGTTGGACCAGCACCATTTGTTGAAAAGGCTATCTTTTTTCCATTGGATGTTTTCAGCCTCTTTGTCGAGGATCAAGTGGCCATAGGTGTGTGGGTTCATTTCTGGATCTTCAATCCTGTTCCATTGATCCTCCTGCCTGTCACTGTACCAATACCATGCAGTTTTTAACACTATTGCTCTGTAGTATTGCTTGAGGTCAGGGATACTGATTCCTCCAGATTTTCTTTTGTTGCTGAGAATAGTTTTAGCTTTCCTGGGTTTTTTGTTGTTCCAGACGAATTTGATAATTGCTCTTTCTAACTCTGTGAAGAATTGAGTTGGGATTTTGATGGGTATTGCATTGAATCTGTATATTGCTTTAGGCAAAATGGCCATTTTAACTATATTGATTCTACCGATCCATGAGCATGGGAGGTTTTCCCATTTTTTGAGGTCTTCTTCCATTTCCTTCTTCAGAGTCTTGAAGTTCTTGTCATACAGATCTTTCACATGTTTGGTAAGAGTCACCCCAAGATACTTTATACTGTTTGAGGCTATTGTGAAGGGGGTCATTTCCCTAATTTCTTGTTTTTTTCCTGTTGTTTTTTTTTTCAGACAGATAAAAACATACAATTGCAAGACTGAGGTGAGGAATATCTGGGGTAGAGAAGAGGAATATTATCAACATATTGAATGAAAAATTTTTAATAAAAATTTTAAAAATAGTAACTTAAACTTTAAAAATAAATAAAACCTGAGTTGGCAGCATACTTTTTTGAATAAAATGTCTATCTAAGAGCCATGTGTAAAAGGCTATGATACTAAGCCTTTTGATAGTATAGAGAGTATGATAATATCATACTAACTATGATATTATTACAAGCTGATTGGATATCTAAGAAGTAATATCTGAAAGAAGTTAAGTGAATATTAGGGATATATTTGAAAGGGCTGCCAGGACTCTGGTCTCATATTCATGCTATTTCCTGACAACCAAGGATAAAGATCCCTTCCAGCATGTACTTCCTCTATTTCATAATGCCTCACCATAGGCCCAAAGACAAGGAATCCAAAGAAAGTGAAATAAATTCTCCAAAACTATGAGCCAAAATGATCATTTTCTCTTTAAAAATTTTATTATTTTAGATATTTTTACTACAATGATAAAAGATTACTCACTTAGACTTTCTATTTATTCTGAGATAGCTGAACAACTTAAGTACTGATCCTGATGCTGATAGAAGATTTCTAGTTTCATTGCAAAACAATGACATAAATAACTGCCACGAAAGTATGGTCCTTTGATATCACACTCTTATTCCTTACTGATTTAAAACACTCATTATGGAATTATATATCTTGGGTAATAATGAAGGCACAGAAATTGATGTGTATGAAGTCAAACATCACCATATCATTTCCAGTAAGTCTCCAGAAAATTATAGCTAATACCTTCTGAAGGAATGAATGGGCTTTTGCAATGACTTGAATTCATATTTCTAGCCTGAAGAGACTTCAAAATTATTGTTTTGCCTCCATATTTTATGGTATTCTATGTATAGTGATGTTGCAATAGCAATCAGACTAACACTCTCAATTTAATTATAAAAGTTTGTATTAGCCTATTGGTATTCTGAACTTAAATAACATGAAACATCATTATTCTGATACACATGTTAAAAATTTTGAAGTTGAGCTCTTTAGTAAGTACACAGAAAAGTCAGCAGCCCAATGAAAATCAGACACTGTCCGCTACCGAGAATGATTTAAATGGAATATGTTGAGACACCGAGGACTAGAAATTGTTAAGTAATGATTCTATTCCCCAATGCAGAAAAGGAAATCAAGTCATTAAACTTGATTGAGAACTGTTAATGAGATATAAATGCCACTAGACCAAAGATAGCATCTCTTAGAACCAAAGTCATATTCAGAGACACAATTGTAGAAATAGAAATTGCTCTGATGTTTAGGACTGTACGATTAGCTGATGCTAGCCAGAAATCAGAGGGCAAAGAGTTCCTGGTGATGTAGTCTGTAATGGTCAGCTATTCAGGACCCAGAGCAAGACAGAAGGGCAGAGGAAAAAAACCCAAGGGCACGGAGAGAGCAATGAGAGTCAAGGTTCAGTGGGGCACATTGGACCATAAATAACAAGCTGCCAGTTTAAATGGCTTAAATCATTTATAAGAGGAAAGGCTGGGTGTAGAAAATTTCAGTCAGTTTAGATTCTTAGTATTACCAAAGCACTAGTTAGATTTGTTTACAGCTCTCCATGCTTTCTGCATGATCACAGAAGACCTAAATTTCCAAACACCTCGTTGTGCAGGGAAATTCAATGCATAAAGGATGAGTTTGAAATCAGAGAACTTTCTCTTCCTCTTCTTAGTTCGTTCTTAGTTCTCTTCTTAGTTCATCTGGTCATTTTCTTATAAGATCTGTTTCTGTTGGCTAGATATGAGTCACATTACTACCACTAATCCTGTAACTGGTAAGATAAAATGACTGTATCATTATCTTAAGCTAATTATTCATAGTCTGGATCAGATACACTATCTTTAAAAATAAGTCCTCCTCTTTGATCACTGAGCAGAAAGAGAATGCAGAAAGAGAAAGGGATGTATTGTCTTGTTTCCAAGACCTCAAGATCAAAATATGCATCTGCACTCCACGGTGGGACTGCATCCTGAACTCCTGTCAATCAACAACTCTGGCTTTACCCTTTTATCACAATCTCATTTGAACCAACCAAACTATGGTGCTACCTCTATGCCTATTGGCTTTAGCAATCATTGAATCTCTCCTAACTTATTGTTAATCATGGTATAATTTCAGAATATTATTGCCAATTTAGTCATGATTATGACAGATAGACAAACTGGAATATAAAGTGAAATAGCAGATTTTATGAAATACTAGAGATTTAGCTCGAGAATTGATTTTCACAATTCTGACCCATAACTGTTCCTATCTGAAAGAACTACAGAGATGGAAACGGAAAGGAGCCTGAGGAAAAGAAAGTCCAGCAGCAGGCCCAAGGTGGAATCCAGCTCAAGGGGAGGTCCCAAGACCTGACACTATTACTGAGTCTATGGAGTACTCACAAAAAGGGACCTAGCACGACCACACTCCGGAAGACCAAACAAGCAGCTGAAACAATCAGATGCAGATATCTGCACCCAACCAATGAACAGAAGCACCTGACCCCTGTGGTTGGAATAGGGAAAGGTGGAAAGAAGCTGAGGAGAAGGATGACCCTGTAGGAGAAATAGCAGTCTCAATTAATCTGGATCCTGAGATCTCTCAAACACTGGACCACCAACCATGCAGCATACACCAGCTTTTATGTGGCTCCCAACACACACACAGTAGAGGACTGCCAGATCTGGGTTCAATCAGAGATGTTGCACCTAATCTTCAAGAGCCTGGAGGCCCCAGGGAGTTTAGAGGTCAGGTTGAGGGGGCAGAAACATACTTGAGGAGGAGGTATGGGAAGTGGAACAGTCCAGGGGTGGGGTGGACAGGGGGTAGGAAATAAAATCTGAAGTGTAAAAAACTAAATGAAATAAAATAAATCAGTGTTTGTGATAGCATGAAAATTATTGAAAAATAAGTGTCAAAAATGTCAATTTTAGTATTTACTTCTTTATGCTTTGTAATGTAATCTTCTAGAGAATCTCATGTTGTTTTAAGCACTGTGCCCTCATTTATTAGATCGTTAACTTTATAAGTACTGGATTGAATTGATTAAACATATTTTGGATGTCAATATCACCACATTTTGAACTTGAAAAATTAGTTTGCCCCTATTTTATTTGACAACTAGTAATAAACTAGAGGCCCATGCCAGCTTCAGGAAGTATTGGCTCACTTAGGAAGTATGGGTTTATTTCTGTATGTTGAGCCAGTCTCTGATACCAGTTGGTCGTCTTCTTGGATGAAGACCATATTTTACAGTAAAAGAAGTAGACAGATTCCTATATTTTAAAAATTCTATACTCATAGTTCCCATTATTTCCCCACATATCTCTCAAATTTTGTACTTTCATGGTTATCAAATTTAAACCTCTCATTTCACACAAAAAATCTTTTTAAGATTTTTTCATCCTGTGTGAAAGTCAACCTTAGAAGAATTTTAAAAACTGACTTAGGTAGGTACACTTTGTATTTTAAAAGATTAGCTCAAACATTCGGAATAACCATGATCCAACCCTCAGACCATATGAGGCTAAACAAGAAGGAAGGCCCAAGTATCGATGCTTCAATCCTAGGAAGAAGGGAGATAATCACAGGAGGCAGAGAGGGGGAAGGACTCGGGTGGGAGAGGGGAGGGTAGGAAAAAAGGGGGTCAGCATCAGATATGGGGGAAGAGAGAAGAAAAGCCCAGAGAGCCAGGAGAATGAATAGAAATATGCAGCAGTGTGGGGTGGGGAACAGTGGGAAACATTAGAAAGTCCCAGGCACCACAAATGTGGAAGGCACCAAGGACCCAATGGGGATAACATTAGCTGAAATGTCTGACAGCTCGGAGATATAACTTGAAGAGATCACCTCCAGTAGACAGGCATGGCCCACAGTTGAGGGATTGGGTCACCCACTCAACTCAAAATATTTAAACCAGAATTATTCCTGTCTAAAGGAAATGCAGGGAGAAAAAAAAAATGGAACAGAGACTGAAGGAAAGGCCATCCACAGACTGCCCCACCTTGAGATCCATCTCATGCTCAGAAAATAAAGCCTGAGTTCTTTCCAGTTTCTGACTACTACAAATAGGGCTGCTATGAACATAGTGGAGCATGTGTCCTTATTGCATGCCAGGGAATCCTCTGGGTATATGCCCAGGAGTGGTATAGCAGGGTCCTCAGGAAGTGTCATGCCCAGAATTCTGAGGAACCACCAGACTGATTTCCAAAGTGGTTGTAGCACCTTGCAATCCCACCAGCAGTGGAGGAGTGTTCCTCTTTCTCCCCATCCTTGCCAACACCTGCTATTTTCTGATTTTTTTACCTTAGCCATTCTGACTGGTGTAAAGTAAAATCTCAGGGTTGTTTTGATTTGCATTTCCCTAATGATTAATGATGTTGAACATTTCTTAAGGTGCTTGACAGCCATCCGAAGTTCTTCATGTGAAAATTCTTTGTTTAGCTCTGTACCCTACTTTTTAATAGGGTTATTTGGTTCTCTGGGTTCTACCTTCTTGAGTTCTTTGTATATATTAGACATTAGCCCTCTGTTGGATTTAGGCTTGGTTAAGATCCTTTCCCAATCTGTTGATTGAAGTTTTGTCCTTTTGACAGGGTCCTTTGCCTTACAGAAACTTTGTAGTTTTATGAGGTCCCATTTGTCAATTCTTGATCTTAGAGCATAAGCTATTGGTGATCTGTTCAGGAACTTTTCCCCTGTGCCCATGTCCTGAAGGGTCTTCCCGAGTTTATTTTCTATTAGTTTCAGTATGTCAAGTTTTATGTGGAGGTCCTTGATCTCCTTGGAGCTCAACTTGGAGTTGAGCTTAGTACATGGAGATAAGAATGGATCAATTTGCATTCTTCTGCATGCTGACCTCCAGTTGAACCAGCACCATTTGTTGAAAAGGCTATCTTTTTTCCATTGGATGTTTTCAGCCCCTTTGTCGAAGATCAAGTGACCATAGGTGTGTGTGGGTTCATTTCTGGGTGTTCAAACCTACTCCATTGATCTGCTTGCCTGACATTGTACCAGTACCATGCAGTTTTTAACACTATTGCTCTGTAGTAATGTTTGAGGTCTGGGATACTGATTCCCCCAGAAGTTCTTTTACTGTTGAGAATAGTTTTAGCTATCCTAGGTTTTTGTTATTCCAGATGAATTTGAGAATTGCTCTTTCTAGGTCTATGAAGAACTGAGATTTTGATGGTTATTGCATTGAATCCATAGATTGCTTTTGGCAAGATGGCCATTTTAGCTATATTAATCCTCCCAATCCAAGAGCATGGAAGATTTTTCAATTTTCTAAGGTCTTCTTCGATTTCCTTCTTCAGAGATCTGAAGTTCTTGTTATATAGGTCTTTCACATATTTGGTTAGAGTTACCCCAAGATACTTTATGCTGTTTGTGGCTATTAAAATGTGGTATATTTACACAATGGAGTACTATTCAGCCATTAGAAACAATGAATTCATGAAATTCTTAGACCAATGGATGGAGCTGGAGAACATCATTCTAAGTGAATTAACCCAGTCTCAAAAGATCAATCATGGTATGCACTCACTAATAAGTGTATATTAGCCTAGAAACTTGGAATACCCAAGACATAATCCACATATTAAATGATGTCCAATAAGAACGGAGGAGTGGCCTCTGGTTCTGGAAAGACTCAATGCAGCAGTATAGGGGAATACCAAAACAGGGAAGTGGGAAGGGGTAGATGGGGAACAGGGGGAGGGAAGAGGGCTTATGGGACTTTTGGGGAGTGGGGAGCCAGAAAAGGGGAAATCATTTGAAATGTAAATAAAGAATTTATCGAATAAAGAAAGAAAAATATCATTTGAAATATAAATAAAGAAAACATACAGTAATAACAAATAGACCCACATACTTTTAAAAATTTAAAAAGAAAAGAAAAGAAAGCCTTATGCTATTGCTGATACCAAGATGTATTTGCAGACAGGAGCCTGACATGGCTGTTCTCTGAGAGGAACTGACAGCACCTGAGTAAGACAGATGCAGATACTTACAATACTTACAGCCATTGGACTGAACCCAGTGACCACCATGGAAGAGTTAGGGGAAGAACTGAAGGAGCTAAAGGGGACTGCAACCCCATAGGAAGGAAATTAGTATCAACTAACCAGACCCTCAGAGCTCCCAGGGAATAAACCACCAACCAAAGAGCACACATAGGCCAATCCTGTTTCCCACACTACATCTGTAGTAGAGGACTGCCATGTCTAGCTCAGTGGGAGTGGATGTTTTTGGTTCTATGGAGGCTAGATAACCCAGAAAAGGGAGATGCTAGATGGGTGAGGTTGGAATGGGTGGGTGAGTGAGCACCCTCTTAGAGGTGAAGGGGAGGGGAGATGGGGTGAGGACCTCATGAAGGAGGGACAGTGTAGAAAGATAACATTTGAAATGAGAATAAATAAAATAATATTTTTAAAAGATTAAGCAAATTGAACTTGTCTCAACTACATGTTCTTATAGTGTCATTGATTATTTCATCTCCATTTCTATAAAACTCCTAATAGTTTAAGCTGTTACATGATCACATATCAATAATAAGGAAAGAAGATATGCATGCCTGCAGAAGTTCTTAAGGCAATAGACCAGCAGGTAGTATCTGTTGAAATTGAAATTGTTCCCTGATTTTCATATGTAGTTTAAATTTGAGGAAATATTTGAGTTGTATTAATTTCTCATCAGAAATCTATCTTTAAAATGATAAAAATTCTTAACAGTAAACAACCAAGGCTCTACAATCTCTGTTTCCAGAATAAGCCCAGAAATTTGTGAACTACTTTTGTGGATTATAAGACGACTAGAGAAAAATCATCTAGGAAATATATTCATTACATGTACTTGTGAGATATTAAAAACAAGCATTAAAAGATATAGCCTATGTAAACTTTAAATGATAAACAATTTTTAAAAGACTAGAGCATGAGCAATTTTTATCACCAAGTCTGAGCATATTTTTTATTGATATATTTATTTACAATTCAAATGATTTCCCCTTTTCTGGACCCCCACTCCCCAAAAGTCCCATCAGTCCCCTTCCCTCCCCCTGTTTTCCCGCCCAACCCTTCCCACTTCCCTGTTCTGATTTTGCTCTATACTGCTTCACTGAGTTTTTCCAGAACAAGGGGCCACTCCTCTGTTCTTCTTGTACCTCATTTGATGTGAGGATTATGTTTTGGGTATTCCAGTTTTCTAGGTTAATATCCACTTATTAGTGAGTGCATACCATGATTGATCTTTTGAGTCTGGGTTACCTCACTTAGTATGATGTTCTCCAGCTCCACCCATTTGCCTAAGAATTTCATGAATTCATTGTTTCTAATGGTTGAATAGTACTCCCTGAGCATATTTAAAATTATCTATGTATTTCAATTTTGTATCAAACAACTGTGATGCTTGGTTGAAAGATGTACTTCTCAGATACTTCTCAAATAAGTTTCATAAAATCTCCACAATCATTCAGGCAACTAAAAAATAAAACATGCGTTTAGCATAATTTTGAGTTGGATTTGCTTAAAAGAGCTGTACTTTTCATAATATTTTAATATAATTTTAGGGTGATATTCATATATATGTTTTAAATCCTTTGGCAAGGCAGTAAGATATACCTGGACCATGCCTCATTGATAAAGGTCCAGGTTACAGATATTTGTACAGTTCTAGCCTCTACTGCTTTAGTTAACATATTTCACATTTCTAAATCACAATGTGCTGTTTAAGCTTGCTGAAAGCAAGCTCTAGGAGCAAGAAGGATCTCCTCTCCTTCAGACCTATGCTTGGTTATGTGAAGGATTCACAAAATCCCTGGCCTGGATCAGGCTGTGCCCTTTAGTCTGTTACAGATAATGGAAAAACAGCAAGAAGCTAAGGATGTTAAAGACATTGTATCCTTGACAACAGACCTTGCTGCTGCTTCTCTCATGGTTTGAAAAAAAAAAAGCTTCAGTAAAAACAAGAAGCTAGAAGCTCATTAAGACAGAACCTCTCAATCAGAACTGAAGCATGACTTCTTTTGCTCTGCTGAGTTCATAAGCAACCCCCCCTCACGCCTTTTGATGATGTTACCTTTGTTTATTTTCTTTCAAATAAGTTTCCCCAATAACTGCTGCTAGCTGTTGTAAGTGCCATATTCGATCATTTCTTGCCATCTATCTCCTGTTTCTATTTGCTACTTGCTATTTTTTTCTTTTACTTTTGCTACATGCTCAATACACATACTCATTTGAAAGAGAAAAGAAAGCAATCATAGATCATCCTCTGTTTTCCATTCTCTTCAGTAAGGAATGATTAGAAGGCAAAGAAGTAAGATTAGAATGCAGTCACTTGACAGTAATCACCAAAAGGTTTCTATATTATTGATAATAATTATTACCATTATTCTGTCTTTCAAATGCTATTGAATATGCCTCATTTTTACTACTATTGATGTGTGTACATATTTGCATGTGCATATAACCATGTGTAATGTGTATTGATATATGAATAGTTTGTGTAAATTTATTCACAGGTGGATTGAGCTGCACATGTATATGTTTAAGTGTCCATGTGGAAGCCAGAGATATCTTCCTGATACCTATCTGTCTTTTCTTCATTAAAACAGGGTCTTTAATTGTAAACAAAGTTTATTTATTAGACTAGTCTGTCAGGCTACTGAACATAAATAATACACCATAGGTATATATGTGAATATACTTATAACCAGCCATCAGACTGAGCCCAGATACCACCATGGAAGAGTTAGGGGAAGAACTGAAGGAGCTAAAGGGGACTGTAACCCCATAAGAAGAAAATCAATATCAGAGCTCACAGGGAAGAAACCACCAACCAAAGAGTACACATAGGCCAATCCTGTTGGCCCCACTACATCTGTAGTTGAGGACTAACTTGTGTGGCCTCGGTGAGAATGGATATTCTTGGACCTTTAGAGGCTAGATGACCCAGAGAAGGGTGTGTTTATGTGTTTTCAGGATATCTTTAACCATAAAGTGATATCAGATTTTATCACATTTTTTCCTACATCTAATAAGATGGTTTTTTTATTTTAATCAATTTATGTATATGCATAGATAGATAGATAGATAGATAGATAGATAGATAGATAGATAGATAGATAGATAGATAGACCCGTTTTAGACCAGGATTTCTGAGACGTGCTGACAATTGAACTTTTGTCTTCATGCTTCCTGGCAAGCATTTTATCAATTGATTCAACTTCTCAGGAATAGATATGGATGAATCTTAATGTTTCTTTTTTCAATAAGTGACCGTATCTAATCAGGAAGGGAAAAGCTGTATAATTCACCAATAGGAAAATTAGAACCTTCTTATATTGTTTTATCACCAAATAATTTAACAGGCAGAGAATAGGTGCCCTTATATTTGGGGCACTGAGAGTTCATCTTGTTAGAAAACTCTACCTTTGATGACGGCAAACTGACCCCATTTTTTTGATAACTTTTGGTTGAAAGTATATTTTATTGGATATTAGAATGGCTACTCCAGCTTGTTTCTTGGGACCATTTACTTAGATAATTTTTTCCAGTCTTTTACTCTGAGGCAGCATGTCTTAGTCACCGAGGTGTTTTTCATCTATGCACCAAAATACTGGGTCCTATTTACATATGAGTCTGTTAGCCAGCTCTTTTATTGGGGAATTGAGTCCATTGATGTTGAGAGATATTACGTACCAGTGATTGTTGTTATTTTCATTGTTAGAGGTAAAAAAAAATCTCCTTCTCTAAGAAACTTAGTATTGGTTCTACTAAGTTCTTCCACTGACTGCAGAAACCCCACCAACATTGAGTAAGAATGACCAATCCTAAATTCAATTATTTAAATATAAATTGCATCAAAAAAGTCCTTACATGAATATCAAAAATTATGGTTTTTTCAGAGGCCTTGGTAATATGAAACTGCCTATTTGACATATAACATTAACCATCACAGGATAGTTTCCACAAACCACTCGCAAGTTCAGTAATACACTATGAAGCTTTCTTGACTGGTAGAAACATGTTATGACTCATATTTGCAATTATTTCTGTAAAATCACAATGAAAAATATGAAAAGGAAGCATTTCACTGGACATAATCTTAGGTTCTTTTCATAATGTGGGACCTGTTTTGGTATTAATATGTGATGCTGTTATTGACAACACAGGAAATGAACCTGAACATTGGGGTTCAAAACTGTAGTTAGAACTTCATGATGTAGATATAATTGGATGGTTAAATTGTCCATGTAATTGTTCTCAATCTGTACTCTTAATTCCTCCTCAGATTGGCTTGCCACTAATCAGCTGAAGATGAAGGCTTTAGCTCAGAACACACACACATACACACACACACACATGAGCACGCATGCATGCACGCACACACACATACACACGCACACACACACACGTGCGCATGCACAAAAACAAAATTTGTGTGCAGCATTCTTAATATATTTTAATATTAGTAGGTCTTACTGTCAGCAGCTCTTAGTTTTTAGAGTTCCCAGTCCAGGGCCTTGAGAAACAATGACTTGGGGCTATTTAGAAGACACTATTTTCCAAGTAGCCAGATTTAGCCACTGCCTTCTACTGGGAGTAAAGGCTAATAGGCTTATATATTTTCACAGCTGACTGCCATAGTTCCCCTGCTACCTGCCTTAAGGTTATCAGCACATACTGCTGGTTATAGGTTGCGCCAGAAGCCATTAGTACTGCCAGCTCTGTTGTTAATATCTTGTCTGCTCTACTCCAGACCAAAATCACTAATAGGCAAAACAGTAACCATCAAGAGGGCTCTATTAACCCTTAGACTGTGATATATTTGGCTAAATGCAGAAACTAGACACATGAGAGTATGGGTGAAGGTACTACTGCTTATATTGAAGGGGACAAGAAATGAAAATGAGGAACCCGACCTTGAACATGCACACTGTACTTGAGTGGGAAGTTGTGTTCTTTGATGACCTCCTAAACCCCATACACCATCTGCAGATGCATATGGCTGAATTCATCTAGGACACTTATAATATAAGTTGTTGTGGAGAAAGAAAAAGTCTTCTAGAACAAGTTGAGGATACATTAAAAGCAACAGAATCCATTTTCTCTTGTGTATCAATGGTATATTTGAGCAGCCATTGCAGAAACAATAAAGTAAAATGAAACTCAAATTTTTTCTTTCTTTTCTTTCTTTTCTTTTCTTTTCTTTCTTTTCTTTTCTTTCCTTTTCTTTTCTTTTCTTTTCTTTTTTCTTTCTTCCTTTCTTTCTTCCTTCCTCTCTTTGGTTCTTTCTTCCTTCCTTCCTTTTTCAACTTTTCCATCTGGTCTCAGTATTTCATGATACAAGGCTATTTCTATAAGTTTTATGATCAATGTATAATGTCAGGCTTATTTGTTCCCTGGGTTCCTATTGAAATATAATGACAAAAACAATCTTATCTTTTAGACAATTATTAAATGTCTTAAAGATTAACAGATAGATGTTGGCACGGAAGCCACCAACCTTTGTGAATTAAGATGCATTTCTTAGTAAACATGTGTTCATCTTTATCCACACTCAACACATTCTGATCAGTTCTGTTCCTTATCCTCTGCAGGTACACTAATGTGTCCGTCCTCTGTGGCTTCTAATTGTTCTTACAGCACAACAGCATGCCTAACTTTGTTCTATTTCTGCAGCCTCATTTTGAGTTATGTTTTTACTTGACTCTCCACATAAGCCACTGTACTAAAGTAAACCCTTTATGCAAGAACTGCACAATGGCTGATTCTTGGGCACAAATTACTCTTCTCTATCCTCTTGTCCTAATTGACTAGTAATTAATAACTCATTTCTTAGCACTTACCGGAGAAGTAGTTTTTAATCATATAATTAAAGTTTTCTTCCCATGGGGTCCTTGCATATATGAGGAAAAAATCCTGTTCACTTTTGCTCTTCATTATACCACAGTCCTAAGCATAGCACGTAACAAATAATAAATGTAAATTAATAAATGCTTTTCCCATGGTGAATGATGTTTCGTTCAGACTTATTCACCCCAGTCTCAGGTGAATAGTTCATTCTTCTTAAAACAGTATCCATACATATTTTTGGCCCTCCCATGCATAAGGCTTTTTGTAAGAGAAATAGGACATATCCAGGTAACATTACTGGTATTCACAACTCCAATGTAATGCAATGAAAAACCACACAGTGGATTCCATTATAAATAATATTGATGTCAGTCTTCCACTATTTCAGCAACTAGTAACTATAAGCTGAAAAGTTTCATTTAAATACTTAGAAATGAAAATATTATCATCTTTAACTCTGATCTGAATTCCCGTTTTGCTCAGAACCAAAGAGCTCATAAGGCGCACGTCAGCACTAAAACTGCCAACAGGAATCCGCACAGGATTTGGGTAATGAGTCGTGCTGATCACAACATTCTCTCATTATTTGCTTGCATACACCCTGGTGTGTGATCTCAGAAAACACGTGCAGAGTTGGGGAATCTAGGACCTGGTTGAGTATTTGCTTCTTTCATTCCAACACAGATGTTTGGAGGCACTCAGGAGACAGGGCATTGTGCTAATACTAAGCCAAGTTTATGTTTGTTTTTATCTTCAAATATATCTAACTGGTTTGAAGCCATGAATTTTTTACCCATAACTATAATTACAGCACTGGGTAATATCGTTGCTTGCTATGTTTCTTAAAAGGTAGGGAATTTCCCTTCTGGGAATTGGTGGGTGAATCCAATTATTCTAAAAGCAACAGTACGTATCATAAAGATTTCAAATCAATACTTTTCTGATGGGAGTTAATGAGTTTGCTGCTTTCTAAGGAAATAGAAAAGTCAAAAATTGGAATAAACCACTAGTATTGGCACAAGACTAAAAGTACAAAATGCCCAGATTGGGCAAAAGCATAGTTGAAAACAGACTGAGAAATTATGCAGTGAACTCCTCAGCAGATGGAAACAGCTGGATTGTCCAGGCCACCCATTTCACAGGAACATAAAGTTTATGTCCCACATGTTCTATATCTAGAATCTCTGAAGAGATTTTATGAACCAACATTACATGAGAACAGATAATAAAAAAATTAGAAATCCAACTGCCATGGACATAAACCTAATATAAATAGTTTTGTTTAGAATGACGGAAATGTATTGCTTTAAGTCTGTGTCATGTGACATTTTTGTGTTCAAACCTGTGTCATATATATCATATATATCATATATCATAAAATTATATATATATAATTTTATAAACAAACACAAACATATATATTTTGCAGAGAAATATATATGTATATATATTGTATAAAAAACATAAAATATCATAAACTGTAAGGTCTGCAAGAAGGTTAAACTTATAATAAATGAGAATTTCATTTATTCTTATGTCTGGTACACTATATGTTCACAAATTTGATTGACTCAATGAAAGAAAATAATTTTTTAAAAAATAGAAAGAGGAAGAATTAAAGCTTTTGCTGAAATGTGGTCATCATTCTTATTATCCCTTTTTGTCTCGTTTTCAATGTCTAAATGATATTGGCACTGAATTTAAAAAAATATGGAGCAATAATTGAAAAATAAGAAAAATGATAGAGTATTTATTACCAGAATACATAGTACTAATCCTTGTCACAACTTAGATAGCTACTAGCTTATGTTTTGCTTTTTCTTCATAGGAATTAGATCTAAAATGATTAAAACAGAATTTCTGAGTGTGTCAGATCTTCTGGATCTCCAACATAGTTTTCTTGTTTATATATCAATTAGAAAGCTCAGAACCTATCTTGTATTTTTCTAGCAAGTGAAATGCTCCAAAGGAGAACAAATAATATTTGAATATGACTAAGATATTCATTTGTACTTTTATAAATTCACCATTATTTATTGCTTTGTTTATATTCAGTTATACAAACAACTTATTTTGTTTTATAGAATTTAATTAGAGTAACAACCCTTTTTTGAACAGACAAAAAAAAAAACTCTGTGCTCCAAGCCTTCGGGAAAACAAAAATAAAAACAAACAAAATTACATTCTTTCATTTCTCTAGACCTTACTGTAAAATATTCTTGCCATGCTCAATGTTCAGTAGAGTTGCCCAGTTACTTCACATCTCATTTTATTAATTAGGTTCTGGGCCATCTTGATGGTTACCATTTCATTTAGTAATTTTTGCCCTAAGAGGGAGTTCATGTAAGATCCCCAAGAAGGTTTAAACCTTAAAGGAAAATCAAAGACCAAAATGGCTGGGAATAGAAGAATAAGAAGAACACAATTCCTTTAGTAAAGATACTTTCCACACAAAACAAAGGTTTTGCCAAAGAATGACATTTGTCCAAACTTCTGAAGTCAGACAACTTTATTTTTCATAACTCTATTTTTTATACTTTCTTGCTGAACTTTTAAAATGTCTTCTTTCCCATCCCTGGAGCTGGCTCTGAATCATTTTGTAGATTAAGGAAGAAAAGAAAATTTGTCAAATATATTGGAAACTTAAGAGATCTTAGAGATGTCCATCAAACTAAAGATTCCTATAAATTAGCTCCCAGAGTAATTGCTTTCATGTGACCATGTGGCTTCCTAAATCAGCTTTATTGAACCAGTTGGGGCAGGTCTTCAATCCTTTCTCACTGATCAGAATTGTATTAATGTATCTTTCAACGCACTGTTTATTTAGCTCCCTATTTACATAGCACAGCTATGTCCCACAAACATAAGGAAGTTTATTTGTTCACACTAAAAGCACATCTCTCTGTTCTTGTAACAGAAATAGGTAATAATCAAGGGACACTCACTCATCCGTTATACTGTCAGTCTATCATAACTTGAATATTGATTCCAGAGGAGGTTGTTGGCATTCCCTAGGTGAGCATGTCAAGTCTGCTGACAGAGAGCTCTGTGCTTAATTGAATATGATGCCTGTACAGGGAAATGGTGAGGGATGTCATTGATGTATGTTTTGTCACCAACTATGTGTGCAGTAGAAGGTAATGATGTTCCTTCGTGTGCTGACCAAACTCTTTTTGCATGTCTTTTTACTTCAGCATTTTTTCTCAAAAAAAACTTGGGAGCAATGCATTTATCCATCCAAGAGATGATTATGCATTAAAAACATGAAGCATGAAATATCAGATGGACATAGTCATAAATGATTTGACACATGAGTAATAATTTTAATTTGGTCACTAAGCTTGCAGCATAGCTTTGCTCGTCTTTAATATGGGAGTAATGATCATCCTTCCTGCCGTTAACGTACTTCTCAGCAGTGTTGTAAAGATTAATTTATGTTTCTAAATGGCTCTTTGAATGAGAAGTGCAATGTAAATGTTAGTTTGTAAAGCAAAGCCCTGGCTGGCAAGAACTTGCTTTGTCTCTGATTAACATTTAAAGTGCTGTATGAGAAATTCAATTTTGTTTGACCAATATCAGAGATATACGTTTTGTCATTTCAAAGGGAAAATGAAATACAGTTCGGAGTACTTTAACACAAATAAAGCAGAAAGGATTATCAGCATTAATTTAACAAATATACTATCTAGATCACATACATTGTCATTTATAGGTTTCCCGTGGGAAGGAAAAGCCAACAAATTGTGTTGTATTGCACCAGTAAGTTACACAAATTAGCCTGAAACCACTTCAACTTAATGTATGTAAAACTATTCTAAGGTAACATTTTGTAGTCTGAGCCCTCAACTTTTCATTTGGTTCAGATATGCGTCTAAATGATTGGTCACTAAGGTCTCCGCTATTTCCTATCTGCCAAAATTATAGTGCAAAGATGCACATAAATATGAACAAGAACAGGAAGGTAATTTTTCCATGTGTTGGAATCTGACTAAGCATTAACATTGCCATGCTGTTAGGTTACAGACCAGAAGTTGTAAGGCTGCACCATCCATACTCCCTGTCCTACAGCTCCTTCTCCAGAGAGAATGGGAATTAGTCATGGCAGTTACCATCTTTGCTAGTTTTGTTAATATACATATTCCTCTTTTAGATTTTCTTATACCTCTCTATTGGTTCATTCTTCTTCAAGCATTTTAAATAGGTTCTTGTCCAATGAGTGAATACTAAACATTTTTAAATTGGATTTAAATTTCATCCACACCGTGAATTGATCCCTTTACATGACTAAAATGTCAAACTCAAAACCAAAATGAATGAATTTCAGTTCTTCTCTTGGTTTGGTGCCTACTTTGTCCTGGTAACTGATAACACAAATAGCCTATCACAACATCATCTTATCCAAACCATATCAAAGTAAGTTTGTAGCTTTCCATTCAGTTGTAGACCACAGTTAAATGAGTGTGAATCCTGAACTACGCTTTGAAAAGACACAGGCAGCAGATGAACTGTCCTGATTGCAGCAGCCTATAGTCAGTCTATCAGGACAGAAATTGTGACAATAAAATAACAGAGTAAAAATTTGTCTTGAAAAGCAAGAATACCAACATCTTTGTGTGAAATTAAGACTGTCACCTTATAAACATTTCCAAGGGAAGTAATGACGAAATTTAATTCTGAATAGTAGAAAAACATGACAAGAAGAGATGGGAAAAAATAGAAAATGACTGAATAAGGAGGGCATTTCAAATAAACAAAATAATTTGTTCTATCTTTTCCATTTTTCAAAAATTCTAATATCCTGGAGCCCAAAGGCAGTTCCTTTGTGTAAGTAGCACAATGGGCCCAACAATCTCAGATCTCACTGACACCTGTTTTGTGCCATCACCTCTGTGATGAATGAGCCACAAACATGAACATATTTTTAATATTGTTCCATTCTTCCATATCAGAATTACCCATGGCTTCTTTTTTCCTTTACTTCCACATGAAAACTTTTATTTTCACATTAAAATATTATATACCTTACAGTAGAACTTTGTATAGTCTGCTATTCTGTAATATTCTCTAGGTTTATTTGCTTGTTTTAACTTTCAAAGATTCAAAGTTTACTCCTGAGAATATTAGAAGAGAAAGAAGAAGAGGAAATATCAAATATACCTTACTTATATTCTTTCCTTCTCTAGGTTAAAATGTGTAATTTATGTGCTTGAATCTGAAAAGTGTTAATTCTAATTTGGTATAAGTTTCCTAGATTATTTTCTAAACAATAAAGAAAACATTCTTGTGACAACAAAACCCTTACCTTGATTTTAATGTACTATTGGTTTCATAAACATGAGAAGAAAATGCAAACCTCATGAACACCACCTAGATGTTCAACTGATAGATAATGAAATTTGATACATATGCACAATATAATTCTACTAATCTACAAAATATAAAATTTACAGGTTAAGTGAAAAAATTGGAAAAACCTTATACTGACCCTCATATTTTAACTGTGCCTTGATTTCCTTTTATACATTTAATTAGAACTATTGGAGAAATTAGGAATCTAGAACAGTGACTTTCAAGTTGCCTTAAGGAATGGAGAACAGTAGAAGATAATTTAGGTGAATGTAGAGAAAGAAATTCTGACAGTGGGAAAGTTCAAGCAGAAATGGGAGTGAAGAGACATGAAAACCAAAGTGATCAGGATGGAGAAATCATCAAATTGTTCTACAAAAAAACCCTACACAAATTGTAGCCTGAGATGGTATTGTTGTTCCTTTGAGTTTTTGACGAAGTTTCATTTCTTCTTTCTTCATTTCTGTTATTGCTCTTTTAACATCCACTAATATCATTAAACCTCATCCACTGCTCTCTATTGCACACAGACTGAAAGTCTGATGCCATAAAACTCCGTATCTAACCCTATTTTGACATTATTTCTTTTGCCAGTCATGCTCTACAATTTAACCAGTTTTTCTAAGACCATTCTGACCATTCCTGCAGTATGCTTCCTCACACTACATGAGACATTTTAACCTGACTGTTTTCTTTCTCAAATGCCTTTCCCATTGTAAAATATAACTTGCTACTTAATATTTGTAAATATCTAGAAAAGACTTCTGAAAGATACATTTCATAATCATATTATATAAAAGCTCATGATTATTTTTAAATGTTAATACATTTATTTAGTGTATGAGAGAGTGCTTCTCGGCCTTTTGGCTAAGATCATGTGTAGTGTATGAGAGAGAGAAAGAGAGGAGAGAGAGAGAGAGAGAGAGAGAGAGAGAGAGAGAGAGAGAGAGAGAGAGTATGATCATGCATGCTAAAACATGTCAAAGCAGAAGTAGCAGGAGTCCGTTCTCTTTCTGCCTTACAGGTCACAGGGATCAATTTCAGGGCATTCCAGTTTGATTGCAAACAGCATGACTCACTGAGCCATCTCACCTCCCATCTCTGTCAATTTCATAGCCCCATGGCATCCCACATTGTTCTCTTCAACTGCTTCAGAGTCCTGACACAATAAAAACAACAGCATGTTCTCTTCATCGATACATCTCAGCCCATGAGCAAATGTCTTCTACATTTTCTCACACACAAATATATTTATATTTATTGAATGGATTAAGTCCTCCCAGACATATTATGATCCTGTTAGTATCATTAAACAGAGTGAGGAACAATGACATTATCAAGTGGTATGTGTCAAAATTTATTCCTACTACTGTCTTTTTAAAACTATGTTTAAATCATCTCCCTCTTGGGTAGGAGAAAATACTGACATTGTTCCCTTGATGGTTCTGATATACATATCTATCTCAATTTATGAAATTCCAGAACTCCCACTACCTCCAAATGGTATAAATGTCTTCATAGAGTTTCAGATTCTGTAAAGTTCTACTTCTGACATCAATTACTAGACAAGATGAGTAATAACACTGAAGTTAGTATAAAAGTTCAGAGCAAACACTTAATGCATTATGAGTCATCCGGGAGGATGTAGGTAAATGATGGATAGACTCTGAAACCTGACAGACTACTCTATGACAAACTACTGAATGCAGAGGAGTCAGAAAAAAACTCTGAGGTTTATGAAGTACTTTCAGAAAATAAGAAATGGAGCTTGAGAAAATAAATCTAGGTAAGCATAGTTGCATTATACTGATTTGAATATGCTAGGATAATGGTAAGTGTAACTATTAGCAGATTTGACCTTTTTGGAGTAGCTGTGACTGGCCTCTGAAGAAAATGATTCACTATGGGGGTGTGCTTTGAGGTCCCATACTTAACCTCTTCCCAAGATCCCGAGGGCAAAAGAGAGTTTCCTCCTAGAAACTGCCTCCTGCCTTGACACTGCCTTGCTTTCTACCTTGATAATAATGGTCTGAACTCTAAACTTATAAGCTACCCTCAATTAAATAAGAGTTGCCTTGGTCATGGTGTTTCTTCATGGCAATGGAAACTGTAACTACAAGAGAAGTATGACCAATCACAATTCTATGTAAGAAAAATAGATCATCACTTCTCAGTTAATTATCAACATTAAGTCCCATTTCACTATAGGTTATAAACTAATCTTGTTCTTTGCTTAATTATCGATTATATCCACATCCTCTCCAACAAAGTAAACTTTAAAATTTGGAAAATTTTCATAAAAACAATGTATAACAGAGCATTTAGGTGTGCTGGTTGAGGCAAGTCAACTCAGTTGTTTAGCTCAGAGTTCTGTAGCTGAAAAGCAAGGTTCCCACCTCCTCTCAATTAATAGTTGATGAGCTCATTATTGTGGGAACTCATGCAGAAGGAAGAAGTCATATCTCAAAGCAAAAATTCAGAGAGGAATTCAGGAAGCTGGCTGCCTTTGAGAACAACTCCCTCTAGAGAGAGCTCAGGGTCCATGGAAGCTACTTCTCAGTCTTTTGTGACAGCAGATCTGTCAATGACTCATTAATACTTGGCCTCCTATCTTTAAGCGCCCTTTACTAATCAGATCACTACACGAGAAAACAAACCTCCAACATGTAAATTTGTGAACAAAACTAGACCCAATTACAGCACAAATTATGTGGGGTAGAGTTTCACTGGGTTCAGAATTAACTTCATTACATTTAATCAATTTTATTTGCCAGTTATCTGCTTAAAATTGAGGCTTCATGTGTGACCA
Source organism: Apodemus sylvaticus (assembly GCF_947179515.1). Classification (NCBI taxonomy): domain Eukaryota; kingdom Metazoa; phylum Chordata; class Mammalia; order Rodentia; family Muridae; genus Apodemus; species Apodemus sylvaticus. Next base: position 47,930,863 of record NC_067482.1, on the reverse strand, counting down.
CGTCTCAGCCTTCTCTCAAATGCAAGATTTATGACTTACTTTCTTTAACCTAGTAAGCACACAACATTTTGATGCTTTGATTTGAAAAAAAAATCTAGTGTGTCTGCACATAACTATTACCTCTTCCAATTCATTATTATTATTATTATTATTATTATTATTATTATTATTATTATTATATAGGGGATATTTTACATATGCAGCCATCTATAAAGACATGCTGTGGTCCATAGTGCTTATAGTATTGTCTAAGTTGTCATTTTCTGCAACTAGAGAATGATAGCACATACCATATAAACTATAAACAATAGAAGGTTATTCAGCTCATAGTTCTAACACCTAGGACCTCTAGCACAAGGAGTCCACATATAATGAAGAAGTTCATGCTTCATCACAACAGGTGGGAAGTGAGATGGCAGTAGCAAGAGAACAAATAGAAAGTTTGTTCGTATATCAAGGGACTTCCAGATAACTAAAACCATTCTCAGTTATAGTTCACCTGATTCTCTTTAAGATCCCACTTCTCAATATTTTCAAAGTCAATTGAATTCAACTTTGGTTTTGAAGGGAACATTCATACTACAGCACTCACTCTTCTGTTTCTGAGGGTGGTATTTATTCTCTGGATTTTGGTACTTCTTGAGACTATTTGTACCTCTGTCTTCTTTGTGTGTGTAAAACAACACTTTTATTGGATATTTTATTTATTTACATTTCAAATGTTATCCCCTTTCCTAGTTTCCACTCCAGAAACCACCTATCTCACCTCCCTCCTACTGTTGTTATGAGGGTGCTCCCCCACCCACCCACCTACTCCTGCCTCTCCATCCTGGCATTCCCCTATGTCTCCTGAGAGCTTACATGCACACAGCCTATACATTTTGTGAAGTTCTTGATTATCTCTAACTCTTTCCCAATTCTAAAACCAGGAAGTTTCACACAAGTTCAAGAAGCAGAACCTGGGCTCAAAAGTTGTCACTTTTGAGTGCCTGGGCTATGTATATGAACTCCAAGGTAACAAGGGGAAATGATTTCTACCTTCAAGTTGTATAAATGTAAACCATTCAAGCAACAAGGTCAAAGCTGTAACCTCTTCCTACACACAGAGGACATAGCCAGTCCCTTATATGGGTAATTTCTAAATGTATCCTGATATCCAAGGCTGTTATAATTAATGGAGATGGAGGCTTAGGATTGTTTCTGTTTTCAAAAAGACAGCCTGCAAGTAGTTGATCTTGTCATAAATAATGATAATTCATTTGCTTGTCTCATGGAGATTTTTATGATAAAGTCTTCAAAAACAATAGGTAGTCTTTAGAGACTTTGGCCATAACCGGAAAGATCTGATTTTGAGGAATAAGCAATGAGCCCCTGTAATGACTAGCAATGTGACCACCTAGACCCATTTACTGTTCCACTCCAAACTGAAGAATGAGAAGAGTTATTACTTCTTTCAAACAACTACCAAAATAAAAAGAAAGTCATGTGACTGAATTATATGGTACTGTACAGTCCTCGATGAAAACTCCTGTCTTGGCTGATTATCACACACTGGAGACAAATGAAGGGCTATGACAACCTCAAAGATGTACTTAAAAATATACAAAACTTAGGAAGTTCAATATTGTTTTTTATTATAATGGAACCAAAAATAAAACATAACAATGATCAGAAGAAACAATTCTAGGCAGAACCAGCGAGCTGGAAATTATTGTCATTGAAGAATTCTGATGGTTGATATTAGTTTTCAAGTTGACAGAATCGTAAACCATCAAGGAGACAAGCATGGACATACCTGTGAGAGATTATTTGATCAAAGGATTGCGAAGCCCTGCCCACTGCAGGTGCCACAATTCAGTGAAATCATAGACTATAAAGTGAGATTGAACTGAGCACTGCTATGCATTCGTCCTTCTTTTGTACTGACTTACAATGAAATATGACCAACTGCTTTATGTTGGTGATGCCTTGAATTTCCAACCATGATGGAGTGTTCCTTTGATACTGAGGTAAAAAGGAATTCCTTTCTCCTGTATGTTATTTTTGCCAAAGTATTTTATCAAAACAAAAGTAAAAATAGCAAGCAAACAAACAGAATGAATACATAGTCTTTCTGTAACCAGATCCCAGGTAGAAAGGCCAGATGAGTAAGGACACAGGCTCCAGAGTCAAGTAGAGACAGCTAACTCAATGATTAGGGACCTAGTGGTTTCTCTTAGTGGTGAATCTGTAGGAACTCCTCATCATAACAGAGTGGTAGCAATTAACTGGAGAGAAATCGAATAGAGTGGTTGAGGATGACTTAGTAGTGTTTTATGTGATCTCCAGCATGGTATACACCAAGCAACAGTGGTTCACACCTTTAATAAGTACTCAAGAGGTGGAAACAGAGGATTTGGAAGTTCAATGTTATCAATTTGAGATCAGCCTGGACTAGAGATCCTGTGTGCTAAAAAAAAAAATTAAATAGACCAAGAAAGCAAGCAAGCAAGAAAGATAGAAACAAGTGAATACACACATACCCATACACACACACACACACACACACACACACACACACACACCAAACAAACAACTTGTAATGTACAAGGTACATACTCGCTTCCCTGGAGATCATTACCACATGATTATTCCTGCTGTCATTCGTTGTATGGGTTGTTACTATAGATTTTTCATTTATGCTCAACATAGAAAGATGTTATTAGGTAGGGGACAGAATCTCTCTATGTGAAATTTTACAAGCCTCATCAATTCCTTGTTTTTGTATGATAATATACCTCTTGCTTCTACAGGCTCCTTGAGTACCAAAGATTATAAGTGACTGTAAAAAAAGAACTGCTAATTACAATGTCTAAGTAGATAATCCCTTAACAACAATTTGTGGTTTTTTAAGTAAATATTAAAATGCAATAAATTATAGTTAAAAAAAATAGGCATCACTTCTATCATCTTCTCACCTAAGCATTGATTCTTTGACTAGAGACCTTTCTTTTGCTGCTCAACTGCTTTTAATTTCATTCCAAAATCTATAAAAAGCAAATTCAAAAATATACTTTCCCCCATGTAACCAGCTATCTTGGGACTTTGATATCAACATCTTCAGTGCTCTTGTTATAATATGAATACTAAGACACAGGATTCTCAGAAAGATATATCTGCAAATAGATGGCCTCACTTCCACTCTAGATGAATTCACTTATACCCTTCCTAGATTACAGAGTAAAGACATCTATGCCTCTTATAATGGCTAACTTTGAATACATGACATTATCTCCAGTCCAGGACTATTATACCAGCTTTTTTAAGATAGGAAGGGAGAGAGGCCCCTTTAAAAAAATGGGATCTCCTACTAGCAGCTGTAACATCAAACTAAAAGCTGGTTGTCAATGATGGGAACATTAAAATGACTGATGTGCAGTCATTTGCCCTGCCTGTCATCCTCACACCTTGCTGATAATAACAGCATCTTGGGATATGAACATGTAATGAACAGCAGTATGTCAATAACTATTAAGTGTCAAAGAAATAGAAACCAGATAAAAATAAAAGTTTCTTAGAGTAGTAGGGGTTTAAATTCCAGGCTTGCCAAAATATCAGGAAAGGCAACATCTTCAATCACAAGGGAATTTTTATGAGATATAAACTCTTCCTCCATGTGCCAGAAGCAGCCCCATCCACAATTCCAAGTGATGGAAACAGACAATAGGATAAAGCTGAAGAATGTGAAAAACAGAGTGAAGATATATTTTTAATAGAAGTGCAAACAAAACCAATTTTATCAATTGTTAATATTCATGTTGATCAGAAAAGTGTCAAAATCCAAGGAGTTAAGTAGTGTTTTCTCCCAGAATTCCCAGACAGAAAAGAAAAAAACCAATTAATACAATGAACAACATTTTTTAAAAAAAAAATCAAGAGATAATTGTTCTGCTTTTCATGTTTACATGTAAAATTAGCTTTTAAATTTTCATGCTCTAATAGTTTTTGACTTTTCAAAAAAATAACTTTTCCAAACTAAGGTATTTCCTGCATCATTTAAGGTTCCCTGTGTACTCAGTGCATGTCATAACACCATTAAGTAGCCTAAGGAGACATGTAATTTTTTTCCTTTTACTGCAAGCTCTTAATGGACTGAGTGCCTCAGAAACACCAGATAGAGCCTGGAGATCTGGCAAAGACAGCACACCTCTAGTGCTTGGCTCTAGTCCTTACAGTGGGTCGTAAATGTTAATATTGTATCATTAAGAAAATGACTTTCAATTAGTACACTACTTCTCCTTTTACTTTGTTTGTGTAAGTCCCATTGCTCAAAAAAATTCCATCTATAAAATGTGTTCTTTTAGTTAAAAATGTTTTTAAGCATTAATACCTGAAAATACCATTTTGTCATATTGCTTTCATTATATGACATAACCAAGTATGTTGCTAGGCAACGAGCTATGGCTTTTGGAAAATTGCACAGTTTATAATAGATTACTTTAGAAACACTTTTGCAAAACAAATAGAATAGAGTTATCTAAAAGCATCTTCTCAAATCCTATACTGGAATCTTTTAATCAACAGCCCCAGAAGGAAGAATAAGATGTTCCTGTTATACAATCACTTAGCAGAGAGAGGCAGATAAATATATGGAAAGAAAGACAAGAAAGAAGTGGCTATTTGGTATAGCTGCCTACATATATCTGAACTGCTAATGAAAGTGTTCAATTTTTAATTATTCATTAGATCTTCATTAAAATACCTCTTTAGTAAAGAAACCCTAATCATGGAGAAATATAACTTCTGAATAACTACATTTTAAATATAATAATGAATTAGTGGTGTTGTGAATGAATTAGTGGTATTGTGGTTTTTTTCTACCATTTAAACATACAGACTAAACTTAAAAATTTAAATGGAACATTTTATGGTAAACAGTAATAATCAGAAATAATTTAATATTGAAGGGGAATTTTGGATTGCAAACAAATTTAGAATAAGTACCATCTAAAGTTTATCCTAATTAAAATGAGAACATATGTATAACAAGTGAATCATATATTGTGGGTGCATATGCATTAAATGTAGACACTGTGAATTCTATTTACTAAGTTGATATTTTATGATACATATATGTATATATATTTTATACATTACCTTTTAGTGTGTGTGTGTGTGTGTGTGTAAGAAGAATTTTAATCTTTAGATCGCATGCCACTGACGAACTAGTAAAATGTTGGAAAGGAAAAATTACATATACATTTTAGCTTGATATTTTTAAGTGAATATTACTCTATGTTGTTTTACATATAAGATATTTAGGGAATACACTATTGAATAAATGAATAACAGACAAATATGGTTGTGACATAATTTATTTATTATATGCTACCTAAGCTTTTCACTAGTGCTTTATTATTCTAAACAATACTACAAAGTGCAATGGATGTTTTTTATTTATAAATCATGATGCATAACTCTGCATTATGGTTAGAGTCTTGCAAGTGCATTAATAAGTTAGAGAGCTAGTTTCAGGATAACCAGTACAGAGCTAGAAGTTATTACTAGCAAAAAAAGGGGAAAAAAAACAAAAAGAAACAATTTCCATATAAAAGCTCAACAGTGGAAATAGGAAAAGCTTTACTTCATTAACTGTTACTGAATTAAACCTTTGTTCAGTGTAGGTGAAGACATCAATTGTAGTTTGAGGTTTCATGAGACAGAGTATAATTTTATTACATTTATTTTTCCTTTATAGCTCCTGTTTTGTTTATTTATGGCATTGTCTACTTTTCAGTTAGAGCATTCATTTACTTTCTCCAATTAATTTGGTAAGTTGAGACTATGCTTACTAGAGTGGTAATCTTTACAGAATTAAAGGGAATTGAAATTCTTTTTAATATAATGCAATGAAAACATAAAATGTAGAAAAAAGATCATTCCATTGTATTACATTTCCTTTTTGAAGTTTAAATTATTATTACTATAATTATGTTTATGTGTATATATGAACACATTAGTGCAGATCCTCCAGGAGGGTATATTTGATCCCTGGAAGCTGGGGTTTGTAACAATAGAATTTAAGCCACTACAACAGCAATATGCATTTATGAACACTGAACCATCTATCCAGCCCTCATATCGTACATATCTCATGCAAGGACATATACACATACATGTGTGTGTGTGTGTGTTTGTATATGCATATGAATGTGTGTGTGTACACACATTTCATGTCAGTCTTCTCACTAAATTTCTTTTCATTCCATTTATTCTACTCTTTTTAACCCATCGTCACATTTTCATGTTATACTGGTTGGCATTATTTTCAAAATTATATGACCCATGGTCACCAGGAAAGAAGAACTCTCAATGAGAATTTATATAATCAAGGTGACCTATATGAATATATGTCCTAGTTGTCCCTTCAAAAGAGAAGATTGATCACACAAATCAGATATTTTGTCTCAATTCATATGGAATCAATGGTGACATCCATCAATTCATAGTTCACTTTACTGTGTTGACTTCATAGAAAGTGGTGAAGATCAGCCTTCATCTCTCAGTAATGTTGGAATCAGAAAGCATACATTCAGAGAAATTCCTTAGACTTTTTTAACACACTATATATTCTTAGCCTTAATATATTATGTAATCTCATAGATACATTTGAGTATAGTAAATTATAATCAAGCTTTCTTTTCCTGTGTCCTTACTGTTGTCTGAAGAAAACATAAGGAAAATTTTAAGAGTAGAAAAATTGTTTTTAGACTGGATAACTGTTTGAGTGGCTATCTCCAAGAACAATTAGATTAGTAGCTGAATACATAAATATTTACATACAGTTGCATAAAAATAACATTCTGAAAATTTCCAAAAGGTCTACTTCTTGGGCCCGTATAAACATTCAGTTGTCAAATGTCTAAATATGAATATTGGTACTGTATATATTCAATTATGAATCCTAGTGAATTTAATGCATATTTCATCCAAGAGCCTAATGCTTTACTAGACCCATATTAACAGTTACATCAAATAATTCTTAGGAAATATGTACTTGAACTGTTAATTGAAAATCATGGGCCATTTTATTATATGTGCATATAATCATTATTATTACAAAATGAAATATTTATTTTCATATCTCTTAAATGGGTCCATTTGTGAACTTTTATTTTATTAATATAATTATTTTATATAACTTTTTCTGCTTTCAGTGCTCATCAAAACTTATTAATTTCTTTCATTAGCTTTCATTATTGAAAAATTTTTAGTGCTAGGTAGATATTTAAGTAAGTTTTAATTGTGATTGCTTTGGTTGTATAATTTTTATGTTTTTGGATGTCACATGAACCTTTCTTTTGCTCTAGTCAGAGATCTTGGCTTCTGAGTACAGAATTTTTAGGAGATTTTTTTCTGTTAAAAGCTGCTGATGTTGCTCTATTGATTTCTGACCTTCAATTATCAGGAGAGAAAACACTAACACAAAATTAATTACATCCTTTGAAGGGAACTTGTCTTATCTACTCCTTCTTGGAGTGTCTATTTTCACTAAATTTAACTGGAACTCTGTGACCTTTTGATCTAGTACTTCAAATCTTTATACTGGATAGAAAATTGCTCTGAGTGTGTATTTGATAATAATTTGTCCACTGTGAGTTCTACTATTTTTATTCTAATTTTGAGTTGCCAATATTGATCAATAGATTTCACAAATTTCTAATTTGTTTAATTTAAATTTGTTATGTGACAATTTTATCCTTGTATTTCATTTTATTTTTGTGAACCATTCTTCTCTCGGGTAACTCCTATGCCCATTGTCTCCTTACAATTTTCTTTCCAGAATTCAAGTCCTTTGTTTTCTTTTGTGACCTACTGTATTAACCAGGGTCCTTTGTGTGACATTTTGTTTGGAACTATCTAATGGAGTATGGTTCTCTTCAGAACACTAGAAAATAAAGTCTGTCCTTCCCTCCAAGTCTATGGTCTATGAGTAAACAATACTTCAGCAGAAAAAAGTAATTATCTACACCACTCTTCAACCATGAATGACTATTGGCCACTATTGTGCAAGTCCTTTAGCTATGAGAATTGTAATTATTATAGCTGTGTCTTGAATAGAAAAGGGGATTTCACAATCTCCCTTTCATCTCCTTCTTATAGTTTTGCGCCCTCTTTCATATTCCCTAAGTCTTAGAGGAGGTGCTATGTCTGTCTTCTTCATGACAGAGCACTTGACCAATCATCAGTTATTCTCAGCCCCCGGAGCAGCCACATATTTCTCCATATTCAACATTATTCTTTGCAAAGATAAAAAAAAATGAGTTATAGGATTAGGACTAGAAGTAACCTTGATATATGGATCTGCATAGGTATTCAGAAGGCAGATTGAAACTGTGTCAATTTAGATAAATAACACTGGTGGGCCTCTTCATATGGCCTAAGACCTCAGTCAGGAGTTTTTAAAAAAATTAGGGTTCCAGATATGAATTCTATCTTGAAGACACAATTCAAAATGCATCAGAAGCACTTCATCACTCTACTCTTAACATAGTTATGCCACTCTTGTAATAGAGGGCAACATCTCACCTAGATGGTTGGTAATGTAGCTCACAGGGTTCTGAGCTCATAAGACATTGATATCTTTTCTCTCCCAGGATTTTGCATTGTACCTTTCAGTGCAGTGGAAACTAGCCAGCAGAGAGGAAGCTTTCTGTTCATCCCCATCTTGATTTCTTTGTATCTTGCTACCAAGGTATATAGTTGCTTCAAAACAAAGGTGTTACTCTCCAAACTGTAGAGCTATTTTAATCCAACAAGGTGGCTGCTCTGACAAGGGGATCACTTCCTAAGACCTAGGTCTGTGTGATCCACCTGGAATGCCGACACACCACATACCTTTATTGCCTCTGTCTGGAATACAGACATACCCTTAGAACAACCATTAATCTCTAAAAATAAAAGATGTAGTTTGTAGAAGGAAGGAGCCATGTTTGAAAATGACATCTAATTGAGGGGCAGAGAAAGTTAAAAAAAAATTCAGTGAAAGATTTGACAGAATGAATCAGACAACGTGAGAACTCTCATGAGAAATAGAGGCTATTTAAGAACAGCACAAGGAAGAGTCTGTCAGTTGGGAATCAGTATAGCATGGTGAGTGTGGTGCAATGCAGTAGAGTTCCTTCCTGAATTTGTTCACTGAGCTAAGATCAGTTGAGTTCAATCAGTTCAGTTCAGAGGCAGGCCATAGTCAGAAAATTAAAAGGAGTCCGAAGAGTAGAATACATTGCCAGAGTTAGTTTGGGGTCAAGCAGAGCAATTTAATCAGAAGCTGAGAGAAGCTAGATTAAATCAGCCAGCTTGGAGAAGAGTTTGAGCCAGAACAGCTTAGTTTAGAAGAAAACAGAAAAAAGTAAGCTTATTCAGCAGTAAACCTCTGAGACTACAATTACATCCGTACTTTTAGGCAAAAAAAAATAAATAAATATTTCATCATGAAATTTCTATTCAAATGATTTTTGTTGTTGTTATGTTTTTTTTCAAATGTCCTGTGGTAAAATAAGAACGTTATGTGGTTCTTGCCTCCAGTTATCGATGGGTAAATGAAGGTATAGGTATATAACAGGAGAGTAGCAGCATCTGACAAGGTAACATTGAAGATATTGCACTCACCTACTCTTGGAATTAACCAATGTACTGCTTCCTAGTCAGTTCTACCCCATACACAAGCAGAGTGTGTCCTTCAGTTCTGTGATTTGTCATAACAAATAACCTGCTGAATAATAATGTACACATTTATTTTTATCCTGGAGGAAAACTCCTTAAGATCAGAAAAAAATAAAATAAAAAAAATAAAAAGGAAATTGATGAGTTCAGTAGGGCAAAAATCTCAAAAGCCTCAAGATGGTAGGGGCTCGGCCAATGCTTGCCCACCAGCTGTGGGAATGCTGCAGGCTCTGAGGCAGTAGAGGCAGGAACTGAAGATGCAGCCTGATTGGCTACTGAAAGCCAACTAACAGGTGCTTCGTAACCAAGAAAAAGAGAGATAGTTACCAAAGATGTATCCAGTTAAAATAGGCAGTAAATGAAAACAAAAACGCTCTTCAAAAATTAAACAAAGTAAGTATGACAAATCGCAGAGCTCTCCTTTCACACAAATACTTAATGAGGGGTGAACTTCAGCTGCTAAGATCCTGGGTTTGCATCAGAGATGATGTCCAGCCAAAGCCAGCTCTGGATTACTGTCTTAATTTGATCCTGTTGCTATGATAAAAGTCAGGACGAAAAAGCAACTTCAAGGAGGAACGTTATTTAGCTCACAGATTCCAGTCATCACCGAGGGAAGCCGGGACAGGAGCTCAAGGCAGGAGCCTAGAAACAGAAATTGAAGCAAAGACCACAGAGAGTGACTGCTCACTGCAGGCCCTCACGGCCTGCTTTCAGGTTTGCATTCTTCTGATACACAGGCACAGCTGCCTAGGGCTGGGCCTCCGACATAATTAATAGTCAAGAAAATGTCCCACAGCCCTGCCATAGGTCAATCTGATGGCAGCTGTTCTTCAGTGGAGATTCCCTTTGCCGGGTATGGCCAGACTCAGTCTCCCAAACTGCCTGTTAGCTCTGTTATGAAGCTGTACTTGATACCACAGCAGCCAGGATTTCAAGATACAAAGACTTTTGTTTAACCCAGCACCACCAACTCAAAAAACCTGAGAACAGCTACGTCAAAGTTTTGTTTTCTTTTTTTAATTTTCCCTTTTGTTTGCGTTGAATTAATTGTGAGTTGCACTTTTTAGATTTAAAATGTGTGGGGAGAGAGGACCCAGCGAAGAGGTCTCTTGGTCCCACAATAACTCTCCCTCTCAATGATTCTGCAGAAGTGAGGTGAAAAGGAATTTGCTACTCTACAGTACTTTCTGGAATTTTTTTTTTAGTTATTTTTAGTTATTTTTAGTTTTATTGGTTATTTCATTTATTTACATTTCAAATGTTATGGCCTTTCTGGTTTCCCCTCCACAAACCCCCTATTCCATGCCTCTCCCCCTGCTTCTTTGAGGGTGCTCCCTCAGCCACCCACCCCCACTCCCACCTCACTACCCTAGCATTACCCTAGGTTGGGGCATCAAGCAGCCTTCATAGGACCAAGGGACTCTCCTCCTATAGATGTCTAACAAGGCTATCTTCTGCTACAGACTCAGCTGGAGGGATGGGTCCTTCTCTGGTTGGTGGTTTAGTCCCTGGTGGCTCTGGGAAGTCTGGTTGGTTGATATTGTTGTTCTTCCTATGGGATTGCAAACCGCTTCAGTTCCTTCAGTCCTACCCCTAACTCCTCCATTGGGGTCACCATGCTCAGGCCAATGGTTGGCTGCAAGCATCTGCATCTGTATTGGTCAGGCTCTGGCAGAGCCTCTCAGGAAACAGCTACATCAGGCTCCAGACAGCAAGCACTTCGTAGCATCAACAATAGTGTCTGTGTTTGGTGGCTGCATATGGGATGAATCCCCAGATGGGGCAGTCTCTGGATGGCCTTTCCTTCGGTTTCTACTCCACATTTTGTCCCTGTATTTCCTTTAGACAGGAGCAGTTCTAGAGCCAGGGTCTCCGTGATGTCTGGGGCTTAAGCCCCATGCAGCATTTATAGTGGAAGCCACCCATTCTGAATGCTTGATCCTGCACCTGAGAATGTGTCTGGCTTTGTCCTCTCCAGTGACACCAGGCACTTTCATGTGAGAGACAGGCTGGCCCTTCAGCTGCGGTGAAAACCTAATTGCTCTACTTCCAAGGACAACAAAAGGATGCTTTCAAGGAAGAAGGAATCTTGTCTTACCAATAAAAGCTGAAATTTAGGCTCAAGCCTTCCTTGTCATCTGGGCCACCTGATATTCTACTATCTAAATCTGCCCTATACTGACTGTAAAGGGCATAAAAAGAAATAAGAAAATTCAAATTTTTTCATTTGCTTTGAATTCCAAGTCAATGAGTTATAAACTCTTTATTATATCCAAGTTAAATGTATTCTCACATTAGTAATTGTTTCTTTAGAACAACAACAAAGAAGTCTCAAGAAGATCTTGAAATTTACAAGATTCAAAGGCACCTTCCCAAACTTCTGTAAGCAGTGACAGGTGATGGGTACAATGAAGCTACCGACTTGTGGTTCATTCAGAGACTCAGTTTTCATGAGTCATCACTCCACACTGACATGGGTTTTTCAGTGGCACAACTGTCTTTCAGTAACTCATGCTCTAGTAAGTAACGCCTCATAGTTCTGTTATAGAATAACAACAATAAAAACAACCCAATATTAAAACTCAGTGATTCACATTTGTTTATGGTGGGGTCACTAGTTTGGTCTGTCATAGGTCCCTTAGATGTGGTGAATAGCTGCTTTTTCATATTCCCTCAGAAAACATTGGACATCATCACCAAATATGAGGAGGAAATAAGGAAATAAAACTTGTAGCTGATGAGAGGCACCTTAAGAAGTGCTCAACATCATTAGTCATTATGGAAATGCAAATCAAAACAACCCTGAGATTTCACCTTACACCAGTCAGAATGGCTAAGGTCAAAAACTCAGGAGACAGCAGGTGTTGGCGAGGATGTGGAGGAAGAGGAACACTCCTCCACTGCTGGTGGGGCAGTAAGATGGTACACCCACCTTGGAAATCAGTCTAGCGGCTCCTCAGAAAACTGGACATGACACTTCCGGAGGACCCTGCTATACCTCTCCTGGGCATATACCCAAAGGATTCCCGAAATACACTAAAGACACATTCTCCATTATGTTCATAGCAGCCTTATTTATAACAGCCAGAAGCTGAAAAGAACCCAGATGCCCCTCAAAGGAGGAATGGATACAGAAAATGTGGTATATTTACACAATGGAATACTACTCAGCAATTAGAAACAATGAGTTCACAAAACTGTTAGGCAAATGGTTTGATCTGGAAAATATCATCTTAAGTGAGGTAACCCAGTCACAAAAGAATACACATGGAATGCAATCTCTGATAAGTGGATATTAATTAGCCCAGAAGTCCTGAATACCCAAGGCACAAATCACATGACAAATGACTCCAAGAAGAAGTATGGGGAAGGTCCTGATCTTAGAAAGGATTGATCTAGCATTGGAGGCGAATATAAGGACAGAGGAAAAAGAGGAGGGAGGTGATTGGAGAATGGATGGAGAGAAGAAGGTTTATGGGACATATGGGGAGGGGGGTATCCGGGAAAGGGGAAATCATTTGGAATGTAAACAAAGAATATAGAAAAAAATATTAAAAAAAAAAAAAAACTTGTAGCCGAGTCACACAAAAGTACAAGTGATTGACAATCTGCTGTTGTGTTTCGTGTTTGAAACAAAGGAGGCAATCTTGCTGTACTGGACAGTAAATCAGTGAGGTCTGTGCTGGTGCTGGAAATTGAATTTAATTAGAAATTAAATACCCAACCCACAGCTTTAAAACCTAGGAAACCTCTTTGCTGAAATCCCATGCCATGACTGTCAGATGTCATAAGCAGAGAGACAGTTTCTGTTTTAAAACATTGCCATAAGAGTTTAAGCAAAATATTTTCTGACATTAAGTATCTTTAAAAAATTTTAGTACTTGTGTTGTTAATATAATAATCTACTATATTTTGCCCCCTCTTCTTTTAGTAAATCCACTAAATATCAATTATGTTTCAATTAATTGGTCTCCAACTGTAAGGTTTTGATTGCCCTAAGATGATATCACACATATGTATTTTATTCAGGTTTAATTTTTCTTTATGTATTCAGCTGATTAATTGGATTTTTATATCATGGTTTCTCATGTAGCCCAGAAAGGTGTAGAACTTTGTGTCTTCTTACCTTTACCCCTGTAGGGTCCAGGTGACTGAGATGCGTGTGTCTCTCCATGCTGCTGAATTATATACTAGAGCAAAATGAAGGTCAGTTACTTTGCCATTGATTTTGAATCATGAATTAATACTTGTGCTGACTTTAGCATGACCTGGTTGCTGCCTAGACCAAATCCATTAAAAAACAATTCTGGAAAGGAATACTCTATCCTTGGCATTAAGAAAGCATACAAATTAACCTTTGCTTGCCTATCCTAAATGGCTTGGCAAACTTTCAAATACATGGGAAATGGCATTTAGTAATAATCTCCTAGAAACTTATTTTGAGGCTTTCCTAGTAAAGAAAAGATAATGTGAGCAAAATATGAAAGTTTGGAATAAACATTAGATCATTAAAGAATCAAAAAATATTTTTTTAGCCCAAGCATCCAGAACTTTATTAAAAATCCATTTGATTACCACAGTTCCAGAATTTTCAGCTTTTCTAAACAATGATTTTAGACTTTCCCTGAAGGAGTGTAAATAGCACTCTAGTATGCTAACTGGCTTATTCGCATCTCTAATTAAACCTCAATACTATGTAAGTACAATTATCTTCTAAATATTTGCTGTTGCTAAATTCCATTTTTAACCAGAAATTCATATTTAGAAAAGCTGAGTATACACAAATGGAAGTGTCAATTGGCATCAATAGTGACAGACTACTACAAAATTTACTGCTTATTGTTGGGTTTCTTCAAAGTATTTATATGCCAGTATGTCAGAAATTCCTCAAATAAATATAATCAATGAAATATCTTTGCATATATTCATGGCAAAGGTTTATTGTTGAGAAATTACCTCACACTCTCATAGAGGTTGACTGATATACATTGTGAGATTGCAGGTGGAAGATGAAAACTAAAAAGCAGAAAGTGATGCTGAGAAACTGAGTCCTTGCCACGATAAACCTGACCACTCGATTCTTAGCCCTTGGGAACAGTTTGTGCTGAAGTGGGGGAGAGAGTCTGGTGCTTTGGAGCTAGAAAAGCCTTGACATACTGAAATCAGAGCTTTGTAAGCTATTTGAGAGGAATCTTGGAAAACAAGAATGCTGAGAAAAATAAAGACACTCTGAGAAAAATAAAGAACAAGGAATCCATCAGGGACTGTTTGCATGAGAATTGTTGCAAAGATTATGACGTCATTCTCCTCATTCTGTGAAAAGGTGAATGAAGATGTGCTTAAAATGGCAGAGAATGTTTCAAGAGTAGAGAGCAGACAGGTTGATGCTAAGAAGACAGCTGCAGTTGTGAGAGATCAAGCTGCAGAGACACCTCCTGCAGTGCACTGGGGCAAAGGAAAGGTAGCCTGAGAGCCAAAGTCTGCACACCTGAAGCTTTAGTCTGTAAAGATCTAAATGTATCTAACGAAGGAAAACCTAAGTTGAAGGGGTTCCTTTGAACTTAGCAGTATTGTCTCTGTGGCAATAGCTGTAGAAACATGAAAGATGGGGGACTGAAGAGGGTCATGGACCTTGCTTCATAGGTGCAAAGAACAACTGAGACCAGAGTCTGTTTGCTGGGGCCAAAGTAAATGCAAGGGAGCCTTACAACATAGAAGTTGATTTCTGAAGGACATGAGTGAAAACTTGGGAAGGGAGATATGGTAATAGCTCACTATTTATGTATTTATGTTATAATTAAAGTCATGTGACTGAGTGAAACAACACAGTGCTTTTGGTCGGACGTGAATGTGCCGGGCTCTTTTATAACTTGTCACTATGGCTAAATTCCAAACTAACCAAGGAACTTTGGCAATTGTTAGCTGCTGGGAGAAGGAAAATCAGTTTTCTTTAAGAATACATATGCAGTGGTAAGGTAACCATGATTCTGTTGACATCTGCTATGCATCAGAGAATATATGGGTAACACAAATTAGGCTTGATGTGTTGGAAATGAAGAAGAAAAGAAAGGAAAATCAGGACACAAAGTTGGGTGGCTACAGAAGCAGGGGTAGAACACGGAATGCTGGGGGAAGGGGTAAATATGATTAATACATTACAGGAAATACTCAAATAATTATTAAAATCAGAATAAAAAGGAAAGAGCTTTTTATAAAATTGGGTTCACATTCAAGACCAGCTTAAACAAAGTATATACCCAGTCTTAAGTTCCACAACCCTTCTGAGAGTTAATTTATCATCTATAAAAGCAGGAATATATGTTTCCCATATATTATTACAAAGATTCATAACATACTGCATTTAACTGAGCAATGTTCAAATGCGTAATTCCTGAAAAGTTCAGTTTATGGTAGTTTGTTTGATGATTATAATAAACACTAAGAGTTAAGAATAATTTGTAATGGTGGTCTATGAAATATAAACATTTGTAAAAGAAAAAGTTCAGGGACACATTCACCTATTAGAATGCTAAGTAAGTATGGAAATTATAAGCCAGTTATGTTTTTAAGAAATTTAATAAAGCATTATTTTTTATGAAGTCTAGACTGTTATAAAAACAAGCAGAAGCTGACGATTGTTATTAAGTTTCAGTGCCTCATAGGAAATTTTATCTAAGCCTTCTCCAAACTCCAATGTCATCTTCTGCTGAATTTAGAGAGAACATTTCATAAATTTTCTTCCTGAGCTTGGCTAATAAATGGTTGAATAGTACCTAAGTCCCAAAACATGAAAACTCATGAGCAAGACTGCAAAACTCCTTGAAATCAAGTTAAAGCTGTATTTATTTTTATTTCACATCATTAAGACTTTAGATTTTCATTTATTTTTAAGTTGTCAATTTAGAAGAATATGAATGTGTGTTTACAGAAACAAAGAATAATTCTATGTTAAGGTAATAAATTACTGAAAGTCAAATCACAACCAACAAAACAAAGACAGGCATTTTAGCATGCAAAATTTAGTCTAAATGCACAATTAAAAGGGAAAAGATTAATATGTCATATGTGATATTTTAAGCCTTTACAAAAAAAGTTTCACTATATAGAGAGCAAACATAGTGAAAACTGGCCTCTTATCTCTAGAAAACACATTTGTTAGGCTAAGAAACAAGATATAAATTATGTATAAAATCACTGCAATGAAAAAATACAGTTGTTACTTGAAAATGTCACTAAGTTGTAAATAAATTATAGTTAACCCATGAGTTGCTTATTTATCTCAGGGATTTGTATGTTGGGCATTTGAATGCCTGAGTGATAAATAGAATTTAACAACACGAAAAAATCAAAAAAATTAGAACAGTCAAATATGTCTTCACATCTAATCCAGTTTGAGCATAAAACTTACAGACAGAGAGAAAGAAGACCAAGAAAGGGGAAAGGAAGAGGAGAGGGGAGAAAGAAGAAATATACAAAATGGAACCAGTTAAAAGTGAGCCTTATAGACTGTTCTACCCACCTAATTCCTAGCCCCTTACCTCCAAAAGTAAAGATGAAATTTAAAACAATAATGCTTTGTTTTGTGTGAACCTGGTTAGCAAAGCACAAAGTGTCAAACATTTTGATGTATCTCCTCTAGTAAGGAAACCTAAAACAAGTGAAAGCAGAAAATAAAAGATTATCCCTTCAAAGAGAATATGAGGGTGTACTCTGGAGTCAAGCACACACAAGTGACTATAACTCAGGAACACAGATTTAGGCTATTCCAAGTTCCATGTTGCAACATGAAAAGAGGTTAATGAAGTTTTTGCAGAAACAGAAGAAAAACAATTATAAATCAGAAGGCTTTTCTAATGCATTGATGAAAGCACCCTGTAGCAGGTTAAAGGAGGAGGAAACCCATGCAAAGTGTCTTAGATGCTCTCTCACAGTATATTTAGCTTTTCTGCTTAGTGGAAGTTAGGGGTGTGATGTTATATTTCAGAGATCTACTCATCTACAAAAATGTTAGGTTTTACATAGAAATGGACAAGTGGCTAGTTAACAGCTAAGATCGCCAAGGATAATTTCACTCTGCATTTGTCACAATTTGAGGGCTCCACGATCATTGTAATCCTCATCAAGTAATCAGCCTTGCAGAATGTTCAATTTTCTTGAAGGTATCTGTTTTCCTGGGAACTTCAGTTAACACTAATCAATATGAAAATAATTTGAAATTGGTATTAAGGCATCTAAAATCTAGCAAAGCATGACATATTGATGTGGTTGATATCTGAAATCCTGGATGAGTTCTGATTATTCTACCTAGCAGTATCACCTCCAAAGGAAACTCCACTTCTCCAAATCCTGGAACCTGTTTCTGTCTGCCAAAGAAGCCATTTCCTAATCACTCTCAGAAGGGACAAATGGCTATGTGCCATGTCTATTGTCATATCATAATGCATGTCGGCCTTCCAATTCTCCCAGAGTCACAAATGTCTATTACAGAATGCATGCTAGAACATCTTGTCCCTACCCAGCTCTTCTCACCACATCGCCTACACTAAACTTCTCCAATTTATGGGCATATCCTCCACCCCTGTTCCCAACTTCTCACTGATCTCACTGATAACCTAAAAACTCTGGTATTTAGGCTGTGCACTGTCTTAACCCCCTCTCCATTGGTAATCTTTCTCTTCCTTTCAGGCTCCTCCCACCTCTCTCCACTCATGGCCAAGTACAGTCTTCTGGGCAAGATCAGTCTACTACTTTCTCTTCTTTGGATTCTTCCAGATGCCCCTTCCTGTACTCTCCCTCATATCTACAATAAAAACCTTCCCCTCAAATATACCTTGGAGCAGGCAGGCAAAGGAGGGGAGTAGATGATAGATTTTTTTATTCCTCTACACATCACGCAACCATCTGGTATCTGTTTTTGTTGTTGCTGTTTTGTTTTCTTCCTTTAAGTCAGAAAAAACCAGTAATCAGTATGCTTACTGACATTCTCTCTCTGCCCTCAAATCCTGCTTATATACCCTTGACATCCTTCTGCCTCTGAAACAGAGGGAGACTTCAGTGTCAGAAAGGTACTCCCTAAAGAAAGAATGGAAATATAGAAAACTGCATGGCAGAAATTATAAGAGAATATGCAAATATAAGGCACTTACTTTCCTTATTGAAAACAAGGAAAGAAATTTTCCATTCCTGCCCCCTGCAACAACTCCCAGCCTTTGCTCAGGAAAGCTTTGGAGTGAAAGCTGTGTTTTGTATCTATAATTCCAAAAAAATAAAAAAAAGTCCTTCCCTTGATTTCTCTTTCTTCTAAATAGCTTCAACTCCTGAAAACACTTTGCAAACAAATAACAGGGCTTTCAAGTCCTCTTCTCAGGGTGATTGTGCTAAGAAAATAATTTTTTTCTACCTTCACCACTAAGAATTGTGCTAATTTAATATGGCAACTGTGAAAAACATTTACTGCCATATAAGTAGAATTGTTACAGCTCTAATTATCTAACAGGAATTTTTCACAGTTTCTTTATACTCATGCATTTTTCCAATGCAAGCCAGGCATCAGCAGAATTTCAAGCAGAGACAGTTTTTTTAGTCCCTTACATGGAACAAACAAGTGTGAATTTATTATTTTCATTGTGGACTCAGAGTTGCTCAATAACATCAACAATGATACTTACAGTGGGTTTCTATAAATTTCCTAGGGAAATGAATGACATAGGAAAGGAATATTAAAGAAAATTTAACTTTAGAAAGAAATTTTCAATTGTATATCATATTCATAGTATTCCTAACAGTTTAAAAAATAAAATTTTCTAAACCCTCTTATATGTACGAAGAGTTTGAGAAGCTCTGAGCATGTTTGAAAGTAAAAATCTGAAAATTTTAAACTTTGAACAATGTAAGCATATTTGGTGTGACAGCATAAAAATTAGCATCACTTTGGGCTTGCTCAATTTATACTAATATTATGTTATTAACGGTGTATCACAAAGAAGATCTGTTAAATGACCACTGACAAAATTCTTCTCTGAAAGTCCATGTTCCTATAATCTAGAAACCAGACTAACAATTTTTACCAGTGAACATTTTTTAATTGCTGTGATTCCATGCTTGCTTGTTTAGAAAATACACTGAGAAGGTAATATATATATATATATATATATATATATATATATATATATATATATGTCACATTCTTTTCTATGCAAGATATGAGGAAACAAGGTTGTTAGCCTGCCTGCAGTGGGCAGAGTATTATGTGAAAGTGAAGAACACAGAACCCAAAGCTTCAGTATTGTGCTCTCTTCGAGAAAATCCTAATTCTTTATCAATTGGGTAAAATATGTGATGGAGATATACAGATTCAAGTGAGAGTGTGCTAAGCCATCACAGGATCCCCATGTTGACAGTGTGACAGTGAGTGAAAAGTACATCAGGCTCAGAGTAGAATTCTGAGTCCTGGGAGGGAGAGAATAGAGGTAGAAAGAAATGAAACTGGAAGAAAAAAAAACACAGTTCTCCACTCTTAATCTTAGATGATAACAACTATGACCTGATTCTTATTGACTAAAGTCACTAAGCAGTGTGACTAGTTGAGGACCTACTATAAAGTTCCCAAAAAATAAAATGACAGTCAGAAGTCAAGAAAAGAAGTATATTCATGGTTCCCTTAGGACTGTTACCTTGGGAATATAACTTCTGTTGAGACACTTGTACTTTTATCTTTAATGTGTGTCATTTGAAAACTGACATTCAGATTTCCTTGATAAAGGTAAATTATATTTCATTCTGACAGCTATAACATTAATATTTCAAGAAGAGCTTTCCAACTATTGATCAGGTTTCATTGGAAGAGAAGTAACACTTTCTGTATATATGCCTACATTTTAGGGTGATATTATTCTGTGTTTTACATTTTCAGTTGTTCCTATCAATTTGTCTTGAAATTTTTGAACAGCTAACAGTTTGTCCTTTAAATGTGATTCACTTTTTGTGTTGTCACACCAAGTTTGCTAAGAATAATTTAATAAAAGATGAGCATTCATGTTTTTAATCTTCCATTGCATTGAACAGAAATAGAAACTTTAGACCAAAGGATAAGCATCTTGTTATCTTGGCAAAAGACGGGATTAAGTATTTCATGCAGGGTGGGGCACAATAATCTAGCTTTAAAAATTCTTTTTTTAGAGAAGGTAGATCTAAGAATTAAGGGTCTGAATAGGATCAAAACCCATTTTATGAAGCTTAAAACTTTCTACTTATAAAAATGAAAAAAATAACAAGAGAAATAATTTTTCTTCTCTTGATGTTGTGCAAAATGCTTTTGTTCACTTCATTGATTTGATTTGATTTTGTCGTGCTGGAAAAAAAAAGAATTATTTCTGGCTTATTCCAGTCCCAGAAGCATCACGATGTTTTGTTGTTGTTTGGTTGATTTTTTGTTTTTCTTGTTCTGATCATCTATAGAAGGAATTAATAGGCATATTTTACCATATGGGATGGTAATAAGTATGAATTTAAAACTAAGCACAAAGTGGTTTTGTAAACATAAATTCATATGAATGCTATAAGGAAAACTACAGAGATCATCTCTTAGTGAAATGCAGATTTAGAAGTATACTGCTTGCTGAATCTCAGAGACTCATGATCTTGCTGCAGTATCAGAAATCTCAGAGAACTCATGATTAATCAAAATAAAACCACCATTTTTTGTACTATTTGATTTCATACCAGAGTTCCCCTTAGAATATCTCTTGCCAATGGAAAATTGCTCTATCAAAAACAAGCATCTTCCTTTCATCCCAGTGAGAGTCATAATTACTGACAACTGTACCCCCCATAAATAACTTCATTCTGAGCTGTGTCAGAATCCTTTGACCCAAACCACAGCAGACATTCATTTGCCAATAAATAAACATTTACACCCAGGAAAAATGCTATTTTCCTCCTTGGGCTAGAGCTTCTAGATATTTATTCTTCCAGTCATGATGTATGTGTTTCAGGAGAGACCTTCTGGAGACAAATCCTTTGCTGGGAGTTTGCTTTCTTAATTAAAACTAAGGTTTGCACTGTTTTAATAAGTTATTTACAGCTAGTAGTAGATACAGAGTGATTAACAAGGTAAAATCCTGACAAGTGAGCATCAGCACATCACAATAACCTCCTCTCCCTACATCATCTGTAGAGAGGATTTACAAGCATAATATTCCAGAAAAGGGAAACTATAAAGACCAACAATAAAAATCATTCTAGGTTGTCTTTGTGCAGTGAGTGTTTTACTTTGAAAACTATAAGGTGCAGAGAGAAGCAACATTTACCCAAGAAAGTCAAGGGCAGTAGAAATCAGTCTGGAGAAGTAAAAGTTTAAACCTACAAGTCAGTGATTAGGTAAAGAGAACAGTAGTTTATACTATGACATGAGTAATATTTTGAAGGCATGCTCATCACTTAAAGGGAACTTCTACGTTTTACATGGTTTCTTAAGCAATGAAATTCAGAAATATCTAAGTGGGGCTCATATTCATAGATTCTCCATAAGAAGGGGCATATTATATGTATGGATAATAGTTTACCCCAAAAGCTAGTGGCTGAAACCATCTATTTTGTTGTGTTTCACTGACTGATGAGTCAGAAAATATATAGGGCTCCCAAATTTGAGTAAACATACATTAGGGTTGATTGCGGATTTCAGCAGTTGTCCGGGTGGGTATGCAGTACAGTCCCAGTAGAAGGCTACAACCTTGAGCCCAGAAGAGCCTCGTTCTCCCACTTCTCTCCTTGTTAGTTCAGGGCCTTTACTTACAGATTTTCTCTCAGAGAACCTGGGACTCAACATGCATGACAGCTTCCAATTTGTATTGAGCTAGACCTAGAAAAATGTTACATCTATTACGTTCTAATATTAGTGTTTGAAGTACTCAAAGAGACTGCTCACATTCAAAAGAAGGACACATATATCTGATTGTCAATAGGAGAAATATCAAAAGACATGTCCATGTATGAATTACACGTTATATGTCTATATTGGAAAACTACAAATTCAGAAAAGTGCCATCTTGATACTTTTTTTATCCTTTAAGATGCTTAAACAAGAATATCAAATTTAATAATTAATTTTAAATAAACAATGCCATATTTTTTCATTGTTTCACTATCTCTTCTAACTCCGAGACCTCATAACTTTCTAAACCAAAGCTTATCTTTGGTTTAATACTTGGCAAATTATTCAGTTTGTACAGTTTTTTCATTGGAAGCCTGAAAACCTGAATTCAGATCTCTAGTACTCATATAAAAAGCTGAGCGTGTCACCATATATGTTTATCCCAGAACTGGGGACACAAAAACAGAAATGTCCCTGTAGTTTGCTGCCAGTGGTTTGGGTAAATCAGTGAGTCCCAGGTTCAGTGACAGACTAATTTTCAAAATAAGATGGCAAGTAACAGAGGAAGACACGTGACATTGACTAGTATAAAACCCCATATAACATACACATATGCACCACCTACGCACAGCCACATACAAACTAGTGATTCAAGACCAAGAGGAGATGAATTAGAGAGTAACGGAGGAGAGGTATTGTGGAAAAGTGAAAAAGTATGGAAATGATATAAGTTCAGTACTTCTATATGGAATTATCAAAAATTTAACTAGAAATTAATATATACAGATAAAATCACCACCATAACAAAAGGAAATAGAGAGATACAAAGTATCAATCATGGTTATAGTGTATGTTAGGTAACTGGCCATAGATGAGATATGATAAATGAGCAAATCCACTAGGTTGAAGATACATCAACCTCACTCACCAAAATATAATACAAAAGGAATGTTGCAGTAATGTTACAATACAGCACCCACATTTCATAGGACATTTTTTTAAAACTTGCAGCATTTTCACAGTAATGCTAAAAGACCATTGCATACAAGAAATACTTGAAGTAATAACAGACAAAAACTTCCCAGAACTTACCCCACAGACCAAATCACAGATCAAAGGATTTCAAAGTACTCACCATAATAACAAAGCTTCAATTGAACACCTTACCTAATACTTGAGCAAAACAATGCAAAGAAAATATTGAAACATTCAAGATGTTGGAAGATGAAGCTCTGTGCAAGTATGGCAGGAGAAGGAAGAATTCAAATTTGTAAAAAGTTAGAAACATACATACCTATGGGTCTGTGCTAGGTCCTCGGTATGTGCTGTGATTGTTTACAATTTGAGTTGGGGTGTCTCTGACACTGTTGCCTGCTCATAGGACCTTGTTTTATCCAATGTGTTAACTCACTGAACCTTGATATGAGAGTTTTTGTCTAGTCATATTGTATCATGTTGTGCTATGTCCAGTCGATACCACTGAGAAGCTTGCTCTTCTCTGCAGGGAAATAGAAGAGCAGTGGAATTGGAGGAAAGGGGAGCCAGGGTCAGGAGAAGGGAGAGAAAGGGAGGAAGTGGAGTCTGCAATTAGGATATGCTGTATGATAGAAGAATAATTTAAATAAAAAATACACACATGCAGAATCACCTATAATTATAGATCCAGCAAATTTATATTCAAAACTAAATAAAAACTTTTCAGTTAAAAAGACAAGGGAGTGTGCATTGTAAAACATATAACAAGCATATGAAATCCCTGAATTCATAATTTTACATGCCCTCCAAAGAAGCATATGAATCTGCACTGAAAGTTGCTAAGACAGAAACTCATTATTTTGAAGACTTAATAATAGAGGGAACAAATCAATCATTCATACTGTCATTTGCAAACTTCATTTCATGATAAGAAGATAGTTGATGTGTGAAAAATTGTTCTCTGAAGCATCCCCACTAATAAATGCGAAAGGATTGATTGAATTATATTATTACCATCTTGTAACACCTAATGAAATAATGGAGGTTGAAAATTATGATTTACTAAAAACATTGAAGGAAATGTGACACAGACATTAGTGAAAAAGAGATTAGTTGTCTCTATCTCTAACCCACTCAACAATGCAAACATCAGTAAATATGAGACTTTGTATCATGTCATGTGACTCCCTGATAAGATGCTGTGAAAAATATTATTGGCTCCTCCAAAACTGACCTAAAATATAATTAAGTCTATGGAGATAAATTCCAATATAGAAGCCTTGTAGGTGACAGTAAGATAAGTGACATCATTGGATACAATAAACCAAATTTAAGATAGACAAATATAAATGTCCCATCTCGCCAACAAATCAATAAGGAAATAATGCAATAAAAATCCAAGTATGGACCTTATTTGGATCCTGGTATTAGCATATGTATGCTAACAAGATAGCTTTAAGATACTTGATTCTATATAATATGGACAAATATTAATACTTTGAAGTAATTTGGTACAATGTATTGCATTTTAAAAGCTTCTTAACTGTTAAGTCCACACTGAATAATATTTAGGGATATGACATGCTATTCAGAATTTTATTTTAAATATCTTAGGAAAGTGAGGAGGGTGTGGTTTATAAAAAAATCTGACCAAATGTTGATAATTTTGAGATTGGATGACAGAGATTTGGAATGTACCAAATAAAAAAATTTCTAAATGTCTATTTTCAGCAAAAGAAACCTGGGCTTGCACTTGATCAGATAAGATTTTAAAGATGTATCGAGTCCTGGAGGAGAAATGCCATCAACAATCACACTCAACTGTGAAAAAATGCAGATAGCTTGTTATGGGTTGCTTCTGTTCTTTGGAAGCTTTCATGGTACCTCTGGTAGTCCTCAGGGTGTGCCACTTTCCAGTCAGTTCTATCCCAGTGGTCTCTGTGTTTGAAGTTGTCTATGAAAAAGGGATTCAGAAAGATGGTAAGGGCCAGAGAATCAGGGGGGGTTACTGTGAGATTGTATGTCCTAGGACTGTCCAAAGCTATAAAAGCTACAATAATAAAAGCAGCATGGTATTGGCACAAAAGAACATAAAAAGCATCAGACATGGAATCAAATAGAAGATTCAGACATAAATCCCCACTATATGGTCTGCTAGTTGGACATAAAAACTAGAGTTATCTAAAAGAAGAGACCCTTAACTGAGAAAATGTCTCCATAAGATCAGGCTGTCATTAGTCTTTGATGTATAGGACCCAGCCCATTGTGGGAGGTTCCAGCCCATTGTTCTGGGTTACTTCTATAAGAAAGTAGATGGAGTAAGCCATGTTAATCAAGCCAGTAAGCAGCACCCCTCCATGGACGCTGCATCACCTCCTGCCTGCAGGATTTTGCCTGTTTTAGCTCTTGTCCTGACTTCCTTTGGAGATGAGGAGCAATGTGGAAGTGTGAACCAAATAAACCCTTTCCACCCCAACTTGCTTTTTGGTCATGCTATTTATTACAGCCATGGAAACACTAATAAATGTTAAAATATAGTTATATAAATTTTTAATTAAAACACTAAAAGAATATACTGTAAAATAACAGTATCTTCAATAAGTAGCACTTGTAGAAGAATTTTAAATCAGCAACATGGCTTCTGTGATCACATCCAAAGACCATTTAAGTCTGTGTTATTCAGCTAGTACACACCTTTAATCCCTCTGGCTGGAATCCTTTGATATACACCTTTATTCCCAAACAATGATCTCTAATTGAGGGGCAGACAAAGTGAGGAATCCGACAAAGATTTGACAGAATGAGTCAGAGATAGGATAAACAACTCTGAGGAGAAATGCTATATAAGAGCATTACAGTGAGAGAGTCAGTCCTCTTCAGTCTGTTTGCCAGTGAGTTGAGAACTGTGTCAGTTGGGAGTCAGTGCAGTTGAGGGCAGTGCTGTGTAGTTCAGTGCAGGTCAGTAGAGGCAAATGAAGCCAGAGAATAAGAAGGAGTCAGAAGATTAGACAAAACTGCCAGAGTTGGTTTGAGGCCAAGCAGAACAACTCAGTGAAAAGCCAGATTGAGTCAATCATCTTGGAACAGAGTTTGAGCAAGAAGAGCTGAGTTAAACAAGCCAG
Source organism: Apodemus sylvaticus (assembly GCF_947179515.1). NCBI lineage: Eukaryota > Metazoa > Chordata > Mammalia > Rodentia > Muridae > Apodemus > Apodemus sylvaticus. The sequence continues at coordinate 47,904,187 of NC_067482.1, read as the reverse complement.
CCTCAGTTCAGAAAGAACTAGGAAGGGTGAGCATATTCAGCAGTCAGCTTCTGAGATGTCTATTACATCAGCAAAGGAAAGATGTATTTACAGGTGTAAGTCAGAGGTGGAGAGGGAACTCGAAGAGTCCACCTCCAGTAGATAGACTCCCTCGAGTGGAGGAACAGGGTTGGAACTGGAGAGATGGCTTGGCGGTTAAGAGCACTGATTGCTCTTCTAGGGGTCCTGAGTTCAATTCCAAGCAACCACATGGTGGCTCACAACCATCTGTAATGGGATTGGTGTGTCTTAAGGGTAGAAAATTTACTCATACACACACAGATACACGCACATGCACATATATGTATCTATATGCATGTATATATACATGTGAATGTATATATGCATACATATATACATATGTATGTATATATGCATACATATATACATATGTATACATGTATATATATATACATGTATAAACAAAAAATACAGTTCCTCATGTTGTATAGTGATGCTGCAACCATAAAATCATTTTTGTTGCTAGTTCATAACTGTCATTTTGCTAGTGTTATTAATTGTAAAGTAAATATTTTTTAGAGTTAGGGGCCTCACAGTTTGAGAACCACTGCTAAGTAAACATGAACTAAGCTTATATGAACTCACAGCCTGAGGTATCATGCACAGGGTCTGCACCAGGCCCACTACCTATATTTTACTGCTTCCAGTTTAATGTTTTTGTGGGATTCCCATGTGTGTGAATGAGTCGGTCTCTAATTCTGGTGCCTTCCCTTATTTTCTACCACTTATTATGTTGTCCAAATCTAATAGAGCTGTTTATGTTTTATATTTTACATTATATTACATTATTATTTATTGTATTATTATCACTTAAAATCTGTTCATTTTCTAATGAGAGAGAAAGATTTTGGATCCTGATAGGAGCAAAGGTTTGTGGAACTGAGAGGAGTATAGGGAGGAGAAACTCTAATAAGAATATTATTATGTGAAGAACAAAACAATTTTCTTTTATAAGGAGATCTATTTTGAATCCTTTTTCATATTTCCCCTCATATTAAAAGTTGATTCTTTTCTTAAACAATATATGCTTATATATGTTAATATAGCTTCCCTTCCCTCTGCTTTTCCCAGTTTCTCTTCATATCTTCTCATCTCCAGATCTATTCCATTTATGTCTGTTGTTAGAAAAGTATAGGCTTAGTCGAGACCCACATAAGCCTTGTGCTTGAAGCCTCAGTCTCTGTGAGCCCATAGGCACCTGGCTTATTTGATTTAGAGGCCTTGTTCTCCTTTTGTCTATTGAAATCTTTCAGCATCCTTTTCTATAGGATTCTCTAATCTATGAGGACTGGGATACCTCCCATTTAGACTCTCTCCACATATTTTCTGTCTTGGGTCTCTGCATTTGTTCCCATATGCTGCCAGAAAAGGCCTCCCTGATGATGGGTAAGGCACTGATCTATTAGTAAGGAAGAATATCTCTAGGGATGGGTGTGTGTTTATGTGTGTGGCTTGGTTCATGTGTGTGTGTACATGTGTGGCTTGGTTCATCTGTGTATGTATATGTGTGACTTGTTTCATGCCCATGTTTCTCTTTCAGTAGCATGCAGGTACATTCTAATATCAAAGAGATTAGAAGGTAGTACTAAAGGCTCTGTATAGACACCAGCTGGACTTTGCCATGTTAAATGCGTTGTGTAGGTGGTGTCCTCAACAATAGGACCCTGCTGTGAGTTTGCCAAAAACAGTCCTTTGTTTTAGCAACAGCCTGAGTTGTTTGAAGATTTCCACATACAACCCAGTCCCACCAATGGAAGCCTCACCTGGCAACAAGAGATGTTGAGGTGACCCTCAGTATACTCTATTATCAGGAGTTCTCTCTAGGATCTCTGTCATATATTCTAGGAAATTTTCACTGCACTAGGTTTTCACATAACCCCCAAAAATCCCTCAGTTTTATCTATCCATCTCTGCACTCTTTTACTTCTGCCTATCTCCTCCCATCCTGTTCATCCTGTTCCCATTCCCACTGGTCCACACTCTACTTATTAAATCTATCCTATCTAAAATCTATTCTGATAGGAGGAACCCTATCAGGGAGGTCCATGTGCCCCTGTATATGTTCCCTCTCTTTACCTAACCCTTCTGAATCTATGGATTATAACTTGGTTGCCATTTACTTAATGGTAAATAAGCACATACAAATGAATACATACTATATTTATCTCTCAGTGTCTGGGTTATCTATGACTTTTTATAGTTTCATCCAATTGTCTGCAAATTTTATTCCATCATTTTATATGAACTTAATGATACACTCTTGTATAAATGCATCATATTTTTTATCCATTCATCTGTTAATGGATATTTAGTTTGTTTCCAGTATCTGGCCATTATAAATAAAACTGCAATGAATATAGTTGAGAAAGTGTCTTTGTAGTAGGAAAATCCTCCTTTGGGTATATGCCCAACAGTAGTATGGTTCCATCTTGAAGTAGGTGAACTCACAATCTTCTCAGGAACTTTATTCATTTTCATAGTGTTTGTACAAGTTTCCAGTTCTACCAGCAATGGAGGGGTGTTCCCCTTACTCCACATCCTTGCCAACATGAGCTGTCACTTGTATTACTAATCATACTAAATTATATTATATTAATTTATGATATATTACTACAAAATATATGCAATTAAATTTATAATATAAATATAAATACAGAAAAATATGGGTATATGCAAGTTCTATGTAAAAGAAAACTAAACTTGGTACAATTACTGAGCAATTTAGAATTTTATGTTAATTATCCCTATATTCACTTTTAGAGAACAGTATTTACAACACAGATTTTCCTTCTAGATTTAATTATGAAAAGTCTCACATGTTTAGTTTCAAGAGTAGGAAAAATAGTTCACTTATTTTTCATTGCCAACTCTCACAGCCTAAAATGTTCAGTGAGCATTAGAAACTATCCCAATAAAATTTAAGTAATAATTTAATCAGCTCCATAAAGAGGAGAAAATAAAAACTTAGCTAATATTTTCCCATAGTTATGCTTATACACCCGTCCTGACCCAGCTTCATTGTGAGTCCATTGCCATAAACTTTTCATGGCAATGAAAAATCCTTGTCATTCTAAGGGTCAATGAGAGATTGGAATCAGACAGGAAAATCTCTTCTTGGGGATTAGAACAAGAGCAGAAAGATTTTATCTTGGGCCCTTAATACATTTTATTTCAGACTATAAGCATTAGATATTATTTATTTAATAATTCATATTCTGCTTTATTCCAAAAGCTATTTGAGGCAGTAAACCTTAGTTCCTCTCTGAAACATTTCTGAAACAAAAAGCACCATTTTGAAGAGCAAAGAAAAGAGAAAGAGAGGAACTTTCCACAAGGTCAGAACTGCATAAAAGTTTTGGGGTGAAATATTCAGAGAATCTCAGGCTTTTTCTGCCTGCTTTCTAATTCTGAAATGTTCATTGGAGTGACCCAAACTAAGTCACTGATTGTTTCAGTCTCCCTGAAAACATATTCTCTACTAGAATTTGAGCTCTGGCTTCCTATAAAGCTTCAGTGTTTCATGCTTTACAGTGTTTGAAGTCATAATTGAATAGATCACAAGCCATGATTTTTATGTAGTATATTTTATATTATGAAACCTGAATGATAATTTGGGATTTTATTAAAATAGAATGTATAGTAAAATTATCAGCTAAAAGCAGGATATGTTATAGCATTAATAAGCATTCAAATCATACAAGTATTGTTTTCTTCTATGTATAAACGCATACCTACATTTATGTTAACTTCTTCCATCCTTTCAATCCATTTCCATCATAATACATTAAGCCTGGTTCAGACATACTTTAAAAGTGTTGAATAGTATTGAACAAAAGTAACCAATATTGGGAAAGGAGGCAAGGAATGCCAATCTAATTCCAAATCCTCTCCTAGCTAGTTCATCACCTGCTGTCTCCATCCTGCCTTCCAAACCAAGCCCCTATTATCAGCCTCCCCAGATACCTACAGCACTGACCAAGCTGCCATTCATGTCCACTGCTCTGATTTTCACCTTTTCTTCTTGTTTATCCCATTGTATATTGCTTGTCTTTAGAAGTGAGAATCTGATTTTAAGCCCAGCTATCTGTATTATTATTATTATCATCATTATTATCATTATTAAAACTATGTATGCAATAAGACAAGACAAAAATGGTAAATATAAAAATACAAAAGAAAATAAGAGAGAAGAACTTCCCTCTGTGTTTGATTTATATTTCTGTTGCAGCTTGAGAATTAAAACTTTGGATGGGATCATCAACCCACCTTCAAAGTGTTTTACCCAGAATTGTTCCTATCTTAAAGAAATACAGGTAAAAAATGGAGCGGAGACTGAAGCAAAGTCCATCTAGTGACCTGTCCAAATTGGGATCCATCCCATGGGCAGGCACCAAACCCTGACACTATTACTGATGATATGTTGTGCTTGCAGACAGGAGCCTAGCATGGCTGACCTCTGAGAAGCTCTACCAACAACAGACTGAGACAGATGCAGATACTTACAGTCAAGCACTGGACTGGGAAAAGGGGGGAAAACCAACAGTGTCAACTAACTGGAACCCTCAGAGCTCCCAGAGGATAAGACACCAACCAAACAGCATACATGGGCTGGCTTCAATACAAGAGGATGCTCCTAATCCTGCAGAGACTGATGCCCCAGGAAAGGGGATACTCATTTTGGAGCAATCACCCTCTCAGAGGCAAAGGGGAGGGAGAGAGAATGGAGAATGTTAGGAGAGGGACCAGAAAAGAGAACAAAATTTGGAATGCAAATAAATAAAATAACTAATAATTACTGATTAATTAATAATTTGAAATATCATTGACCAAATCCTTACAAAGGTCACTTCCATGAAGGCTATATTCCCTTTTCTGAGAGTGTGCTCAAATTAGAGTACTATAAAAGCTAATGAATCATAATTGAGGACAAAACCTATCTTAAAACCTTATTGTTTTTATCTTTTTATTATTATTATTTTCTATATTCTTTGTTTACTTTCCAAATGAGTTCCCCTTTTGCAGCTCCCCCCTCCCCATAAGTCCCATAAGCCCTCTTCCCTCTGCCCATTCCGCAATCACCTCCCTCCCTTTACTCTGTCCTGGTACTCCCCTAAAATGCTAAATCAAGCCTTTCTAAGATAAGGGCACTTTTCTTCCTTCTTCATGGGAATCATTTGATATGCTAATTGTATCTTCAGTATTCAGATTTCAGGGCTAATTAATATCCACTTATCACTGATTGCATTCCAGGTGTATTCTTTTGTGATTGGGTTGCCTCACTTAGGATGATATTTTCCAGTTACAACCATTTGCCTAAGAATTTCATAAATTCATTGTTTTTAATTGCTAAGTAGTATTCCACTGTGTAAACATACCACATTTTCTGTATCCATTCCTCCATTGAGAGACATTTGGGTTCTTTCCAGTTTCTGGCTATTATAAATAAGGCTGCTATGAACATAGTGGAGCATGTGTCCTTATTGCATGCCAGGGAATTCTCTCGGTATATGCCCAGGAGTGGTATAGCTGGGTCCTCTGAAAGTGACGAGCCCAGTTTTTCTTTCTTTCTTTCTTTCTTTCTTTCTTTCTTTCTTTCTTTCTTTCTTTCTTTCTTTCTTTCTTTCTTTCTTTCTTTCTTTCCTTCTTTTTTTTTATGGCGATCATTGTATCTGAGGGTTTTTTTAATATTTTTATTGGATATATTTTTTATTTACATTTCAAATGATTTCCCCTTTTCTGGCCCCCCACTCCCTGAAAGTCCCATAAGGCCTCTTGCTTCCCCCTGTTCTCCCATCCACCCATTCCCACTTCCCTGTTTTACCCTAAACTGCTACACTGAGTCTTTCCAGAACCAGGCCACTCCTCCATTCTTCTTGTAAATCATTTGATGTGTAGATTATGTTTTGGGTATTCCAGGTTTCTAGGTTAATATCCACTTATCAGTGAGTGCATACCATGATTGATCTTTTGAGACTGGGTTACCTCACTTAGTATGATGTTCTCCAGCTCCATCCATTTGTCTAAAAATTTCATGAATTCATTGTTTCTAATGGCTGAATAGTACTCCATTGTATACCACATTTTTTCCATCCATTCTTCCATTGAGGGATACCTGGGTTCTTTCCAGGTTCTGGCTATTATAAATAAGGCTGCTATGAACATACTGGAACACGTATTGTTATTACCTACTGGGGAATCCTCTGGGTATATGCCCAGGAGTTGTATAGCAGGATCCTCCAGAAGTGATGTGCCCAGTTTTCTGAGGAACCACCAGACTGATTTCCACAATGGTTGTACCAATTTGCAACCCCACCAGCAGGGGAGGAATGTTCCTCTTTCTCCACATCCTTGCCAACACCTGCTATCTTCTGAGCTTTTAATCTTAGCCATTCTAACTGGTGTAAGGTGAAATCTCAGGGTTGTTTTGATTTTCATTTCCCTAATGACTAATGAAGTTGAGGATTTTTTAACATGCTTCTCAGCCATCTGAAGTTCTTCAGGTGAAAATTCTTTATTTAGCTCCGTACCCCATTTTTAATACGGTTATTTGGCTTTCTGGGGTCTACCTTCTGAGTTCTTTGTATATATTGGATATTAGCCCTCTATATGATGTAGGGTTGGTGAAGATATTTTCCCAATTTGTTGGTTGCCAATTTGTCCTTCAAGTGGAAACGAAGAGAAAAGTACAAAGAATCAATGAATCCAGGAGCTGGTTCTTTGAGAAACTTAACTAGGTAGAAAAACCCTTAGCCAAACTAACCAAAGGGCACAGAGAAAGTATCCAAATTAACAAACTTAGAAATGAAAAGGGGCATATAACAGCATAAACTGAGGAAATTCAAAAAAATCATCAGATCCTACTACAAAAGCCTATACGCAACACAAGGGGAGAATCTGGAGGGAATGGGCAATTTCCTAAACAGATACCAAATACCAAAATGAAATGAGGACCAAATAGATCATCTAAACAGTCCCATAACCCCTAAAGAAATAGAAGGGGTCATAGAAAGTCTTCCAACCAAAAAAAGCAGAGGTCCAGATGGTTTCAGTGCAGAATTCTATCAGACCTTCAAAGAAGACCTAACACCAATACTCTTCAAACTATTCCACAAAATAGAAATGAAAGGAACACTACCCAACTCCTTCTACGAAGCCACAATTACCCTGATACCAAAACCACACAATGATCCAACAAAGAAAGAGAACTTCAGAACAATTTCCCTTATGAACATCGATGAAAAAATACTCAATAAAACTCTTTTCAACTGAATCCAAGAACACACAAAAATGATCACCCACCATGATCAAGTAGGCTTTATCCCAGGGATGCAGGGATGGTTCAATATACGGAAATTCATAAATGCAATCCACTACATAAACACACTCAAAGAAAAAAACCACATGGTCATTTCATTAGATGCTGAAAAAGGATTTGATAAAATTCAGCATCCTTTCATGCTTAAAGTCTTGGGAAGAACAAGAATGCAAGGCCCATACCTAAACATAGTAAAAGCAATATACAGCAAACCGGTAGCCAGAATCAAACTAAATGGAGAGAAACTTGAAGCAATCCAACTAAAATCAGGGACTAGACGAGCCCAGTTTTCTGAGGAACCTTCAGACTAATTTCCAGAGGGGTTGTGCCAGCTTGCAATCCTACCAGCAGTGGAGGAGTGTTCCTCTTTCTCCACATCCTCGACAACACCTGCTGTTTCCTTAGTTTTTAATCTTAGTCATTCTGAATGGTGTGAGGTGAAATCTCAGGGTTGATTTGATTTGCAGGGTTGTAATGATTAATGATGTTGAACATTTCTTTCAACTCAAAGCCTGTATAAGGTACTATGTAAGTACCTTGCAGCCTTGCTTATAAGTAATTATCTACTGATGAGTGCAAAAAAAAGTACATTATCTCATTATTTTTGTGTGACTCTTTTTTATTAGATATTTTATTTACATTTTAAATGTTAATCCCCTTTTCATGCTTCCCCTCTGAAAACCCTCTATCCCATCTGCCCTGCCCTGTTCACTAGCCCACACAATCCCACTTCCCTGACCTGGCATCTGACTCTTAAACTTTACTAATTTTTAGACATAGAGTTTAAAGGAATTCTTTTGAATAATGTAATCTCTAAAACCACACAGTCAACTATGTAGCTAGGGTTAAGACACATAAGGACATTTTTTCTGTTAAAAAAAAAAACACACACACATAAATCTGAGTATCCAACTTTACTTGACATTGACTTGTCCTGAAAATTTTTTCTATGGTATGCATCAAGGTCCTGACTATACCTGAGAAGTCTCTGAGGAGAATTCTTCAGGCTACATAGTCAGACATGCCACTTCAACTTTCCCACTGCTTGAGACAAACAAGTTTTATATTTTGGGATATTTTTCAACTAGCATAGCTCTTACAGCTCCTTAATAACTGCTTAATATGAAAAGAAGAAATGGAATTCTTCACAGATAATTGTGAAAAACTGCCCTAGTCATCTTTTGGCCATATATTATTATATCCCAAGTAGTTCTGCATCTCTAAATATGAACACTGAGTTTGAATTCTCTTGATGAATGAGTTTATTTCAATTATCAGTCATTTGAAAAATGCTACCATTCATTCTGAAAAAAAATAAAAGAGAAAGGACAAACTTTGCATAACAGTTGTTGAGAAATTAGTCTCCTGTATTTACTCTCCACGTATGGGTAAGATGGTACTTTCATATCCTAGAAGCTACAGAAATCAAGGTTCAAAAGAGAGTAAGATATAGAAGCATAACCTGAAAGATAGATCTGGTAAATGTAGAAGTGCAACCTTCATTGTTTAAACTAATACAACATTTTAGGGTTCTACTGGTCATATGATTTTACTTTCTCAAATTGTCACCTGAAACTTAGGTGCATATATTTGGAAGTGTCATGCTTTCTGAATTTTGCAGAATAGAGTGAAAAAGTCATCCAACTTAAGGTAAAATTATTCTGGAAACTTCCCAGGAAACAGTACTTTTGTCCAGTGTTCAACTGGTCTGCCCACTAAAAGCCCTTTTAAATCATCCCCTCAGAAGCTCAGAAATTAACATCATTTAATGTAGTGGATTCTCCTCACCTTTGATGTTAGCCATATTGTTGCTAAGAGGGTAGTGTTGTGCATTCCATGGATTTTAAAGAAGAGTTTAGATTAGAGTTCAGGTCCAAATAGAGAACCTATAATTGGTGATAGGAAGCCTTATTCCTGACAAGTTTCTTTTTTTTAAGATTTTTTTTATTGTATATTTTCTTTATTTACATTTCAACTGTTATCCCCTTTCCTGGTTCTCCCCCCAAGAAATCCCCTAGCCCATCACCCCTCCCCTGCTTCTATAAGGGTGTTTCCCCACCCACCCACCCACTATCTCCCACTATTCTGGCATTTCCCTATACTGTGGCATCGATCCTTCACAGGACCAAGCACCTCTCCTCCCATTGATGCCTTACAAGGCCATTCTCTGTTACATATGCAGCTGGAGCTATGGGTACTTCCATGTGTACTCTTTGGTTGATGATTAGTCCCTGGGAGCTCTAGGGGATATGGTTGGATGATATTGTTGTTCTTCCTATGGGGTTGCAAACCCCTTCAGCTCCTTCAGTCCTTTCTCTAACTTCTCCTTTGGGGTTACCATGCTCAGGCCAATGGTTTGCTGCAGTAATCTGCCTCTATTTGTCAGGCTCTGGCATCTATATCAGGCTCCTGTCAGCATAAACTTCTTGAACTATCCAAGACTTTTGCCATAAAGGGATGTTGAATTTTGCAAATGTTTTCTCAGCATCTAATGAGATAATGATGTGTTTTTTTTTCTTTGAGTTTGTTTACATCGTGGATTATGTTGAGAGATTTCCTTATATTGAACCATCCCTGGCATAAAGCCTCCTTGATCATGATAGATGATTGTTTTGATGTGTTCTTGAATTCAGTTTGCAAGAATTGTATTGAGTATTTTTGCATCAATATTCATGAGTGAAATTGGACTGAATTTCTCTTTCCTTGTTGGGTCTTTGTTTGGTTTAGGTATCAGTGTAACTGTGGCTTCTTAAATGCATTGCATAGTGTTCTTTTTATTTCTATTTTATGAAATACTTTGAGAAGTATTGGTATTAGGACTTCTTTGAAGGTCTGGTAGAATTATGAACTAAAACATCTGGTCCTGGGGATTTTTTGATTGGGAGATTATTAATGACTGCTTCTATTTCTTTAGGGGTTATGGGACTGCTTAAATGGTTTATCTGATACCAATTTAACTTTGGTGGCAGTTATCTATCTAGAAAAATTATCAATTTCATCCATATTTTCCAGTGTTGTTGAGTATAGGCTTCTGTAGTAGGATCTGATGATTATTTTAATTTCCTCGGTTTCTGTTGTAATGTCTCCCTTTTCATTCCTGATTTATTAATTTGGATACTGTCTCTATGCCCTCTGTTAGTCTGGCTAAGAGTTTATCTATCTTGTTGATTTTCTCAAAGGACCAGCTTCTGGTTTTGTTGATTCTTTGTATAGTTCTTTCTGTTTCTACTTGGTTGATTTCAGTCCTGAGTTTGATGATTTCCTGCCTTCTACTCCTCTTGGGTGTATTTGCTTCTTTTTATTCTAGATCTTTCAGATGTGCTGTCAAACTACTAGTATATGCTCTCTGGAGGCACTCAGAGCTATATGAGTTTTCCTCTTAGCACTGCTTTCATTCTGACCCATAAGGTTGGGTATGTTGTAGCTTCATTTTCCTTAAATTCTACAAAGTCTTTTATTTATTGCTTTATTTCTGCCATGACCAAATTATCATTGAGTAGAGCATTGTTAAGCTTCCAAGGGTATGTAGGCTTTCTGTTGTTTTTTGTTGTTATTGAAGACCAGCCTTAGTCTGTGGAAATGTGATAGGATGGGTGGGATTAATTTAATCCTCATGTATCTGTTGAGGCCTGTTTTGTGACCAATTATATGGTCAATTTTGGAGAAGGTACCATGAGGTGCTGAGAAGATTCTTTTGTTTTAGGATGAAATGCTCTATAGATATCTGTCAAATCCATTTGGTTCATAACTTCTCTTAGTTTCACTGTGTCTCTGTTTAGTTTCTGTTTGCATGGTCTGTCCATTGCTGAGAGTGGCATGTTGAAGTCTCCCACTATTATTGTATGAGATGCAATGTGTGCTTAAGTTGTAGCAAAGTTTCTTTTATGAATGCAGGTACACTTGCATTTGGAGCAAAGATGTTCAGGATTGAGAGTTCATCTTGGTAGATTTTTCTTTTGACAAGTATGAAATATTCTTCCTTATATTTTTTGATAACTTTTGGTTAAAATGCGATTTTATTCAATATTAGAAATGTTAAGGTGCTGGTTCAACTGGAGGTCAGCATGCAGAAGAATGCGAATTGATCCATCCTTGTATCCTTGTACTAAGCTCAACTCCAAATGGATCAAGGACCTCCACATAAACCAGACACTCTGAAGCTAATAGAAAAGAAACTGGGGAAGACCTTTGAGGACATTGGTACAGGGGAAAGTTCCTGAACAGAACACCAATAGCGTATGCTCTAAGATCAAGAATTGACAAATGGGACCGCATACAATTACAAAGTTTCTGTAAAGCAAAGGACACCATCAAAAGGACAAATCGGCAACCAACAAATTGGGAAAAGATCTTCACCAGCCCTACATCAGATAGCGGGCTTATATCCAATATATACAAAGAACACAAGAAGTTAGACTCCAGAAAACCAAATAACCCTATTAAAAATGGAGTACAGTGTTAAAAAAAGAATTCTCACCTGAAGAACTTCAGATGATGGAGAAACATCTTAAAAAATGCTCAACTTCGTTAGTCATCAGGGAAATGCAAATCAAAACAACCCTGTGATTTCACCTTACACCAGTCAGAATGGCTAAGATTAAAAACTTAGGAGACAGCAGGTGTTGGCAAGGATGTGGAGAAAGAGGAACACTCCTCCACTGCTGGTGGGTTTGCAAATTGGTACACCCACTCTGGAAATCAGTCTGGTGATTCCTCGAAAAACTGGGCACGTCACTTCCAAAAGATTCTGCTATACCACACCTGGACAAATACCCAGAGGATTCCCTAGCATGTAATAAGGATATATGCTCCACTATGTTCATAGCAGCCCTATTTATAATAGCCAGAAGCTGGAAAGAACACAGGTATCCCTCAACAGAAGAGTAGATGCAAAAAATGTGGTATATATACACAATGGAGTACTATTCAGCCATTAGAAACAATGAATTCATGAAATTCTTAGGCAAATGGATGGAGCTGGAGAACATCATACTAAGTGAGGTAACCCAGTCTCAAAAGATCAATCATGGTATGCACTCACTTATAAGTGGATATTAGCCTGGAGAACTGGAATACCCCAAACATAATCCACATATCAAATGAGGTACAAGAAGAACGAGGAGTGGCCCCTAGTTCTGGAAACTGCTCAGTGTAGCAGTATAAGGCAAAACCAGAACAGGGAAGTGGGAAGAGGTAGGTGGGAGAACAGGGGGGAGGGAAGGGTCTGATTTGACTTTCGGGCAGTGGGGGGCCAGAAAAGGGGAAATCATTTGAAATGTAAATAAAAAATATATTGAATAAAAAATACAATAAAAAAATCAAATGTGCTTTCATTTCTGAAATATGGTAGGTAATGTGCTTCAAGTTACAACGGAGGTACATTTCATGGAATAAATTTTAATTTTAAAATACAAAAACGAAAAAGAAATGTTACTCCAGTTTGTTTCTTGGGACCATTTGCTTGGAGATTTTTTCCCAGCCTTTTACTCTGAGGTAGTGTCTGTCTTTGTCACTAAGGTGTATTTCCTGTACGCAGCCAAATACTGGGTCCTTTTCATGTATCCAGTCATTCAGTCTATTTCTTTTTATTGGGGAATTGGGTCCATTGATGCTAAGAGATATTAAGGATAAGTGATTGGTTGCTTCCTGATATTTTTGTTGTTAGAGGTGGAATTCTGTTTGTGTGGCTATCTTCTTTTGGGTTGGTTGAAATAAGATTACTTTCTGGCTTTTTCTAGGGTGTAGTTTCCCTCCCTGTGTTTGAGTTTTCTATCTATTTTCCTTTGTAGGGCTGGATTTTGGAGAGATATCGTTTACGGTTTGCCATATTTGGTTATGTTATGGAATATTTTGGTTTCTTCATCTATGGTAATTAAGAGTCTTGCTGGGTATAGTAGCCTGGCCTGGCGTTTATGTTCTCTTATGGTCTCTATGGCATCTGCCCAGGATCCTCTGGTGTGAAGTTTGGTGAATTCTGATAGGTTTGCCTTTATATATTACTTGACCTTTTTGCCTTACTGCTTTTAATATTTTTTGTTTGTTTCAAGCATTTGGTGTTTTTATTATTATGTGATGGGAGGAATTTCTTTTCTGGTCCAGTCTATTTGGAGTTCTGAAGGCTTCTTGATTATTCATGGGCTTCTTCTTCTTTAGGTTAGGGAAGTTTTCATCTATAATTTTGTTGTTTGTTCCTTTAACTTGAAAATCTTCACTGTCTTCTATACCTATTATCCCTAGGTTTGGTCATCTCATTGGGTCCTGGATTTCCTGAATGTTTTAGGTTAGGAACTCTCTGTGTTTTACATTTTTTTGACTGTTGTGTCACTGTTTTCTGTGGTATCTTCTGCACCTGAGATTCTCTCTTTTAACTCTTGTATTCTTTGGTGATGTTTGCATCTATGACTCCTGATGTCTTTCCTAGGTTTTCCACCTCCAGGCTTATCTCCCTTTGTGATTTCTTTACTGTTTATACTTCCATTTTTAATCCTGGATGGTTGTTGTTCAGTTCCCTCACTTGTTTGGTTGTATTTTTCTGTAATTCTCTAAGGGATTTTTGTGTTTACTCTTTAAGGGCTTCTACCTGTTTACCTGTGTTCTCCTATATTTCTTTAAAGGAGTTATTTATGCCCTTCTTAAAGTCTTCTATCATCATCATGAGAAGTGATTTTAAATCTGAATCTTGCTTTTTCATTGTGGTAGGGTGTACAATACTTGCTATGGCGGGAGAACTGGGTTTTAATGATGCCATGTAACCTTGGTTTCTGTTGCTTATGTTCTTGTACTTGTCTCATGCCATCTACTTGTCTCTAGTGCTACCTTTGATCCTGGTTGTGTCAGAACTCCTCAGAGTCATGCTGTCTCTGTGATTCTGGGATTCTGGGATCCTGGGATCCTGGGATCCTGGGTGTGTCAGAGGTGCTTACAAACAAATAATCCCACCACATTCCTTTGCCACAGTCCTTTTGCTTTTACTTTAAGATAAGTCATCTCCAACTATTAATGTTTTATATTAATGTTAATGTTATATTAATGTCATTAATAATAATGACATTATTATTATGTCACTGATGACATTATCCAAGTGTTGTCTTAAACAATATTCTACTGTAGAACCTCAAATTTTCTGTGTTACTGTGCCATTTGTTTTGTCTCTAATATTGAAAAATAGGTAACACCCAGATCTCTCCACCATGTCCTTTATTTAAAATGTTTCATCAGATATTTCTCCTTCTGATATTGCTAAAAATTCATAGTTTGTATCTCAATACAATGGGAATTCTGAATACAATGGGAATACAATGGGAGGGCTGATCAGTAAAAGAGGTGAAGAGGAAAGTCCTCTTGGCATTTATCCACATATTGCAAGATTTCCATCTTAGTAGACAGGTAATAGAGAAGCTGTGTGACTGATGTATATGACTGGATAAGCACAAAGCAAGCCATTTGCCGGCCCTTACAACTTGGAAATAAACTCAAACTCTGAATGTTTGGCTGGAAACCATGACGACATAATCCATGTGTGTAAACATTTATTCAAAACAAAAAACTGATTTCCACTCCCAAACTGGAAATTTTTGTCTGGATGTCTAATCAATAAGGGGAAATACCAAAAAACAATTGGGATTCTAATACACCCAGCACCAAGAAATCTATAAAGTCATTTTTGTCAGCAGATTCAGCAAGCCAGTCACAGGCATAGTATGGCTTGGTGAAGGTAGGCAAGACCTTAGTTATTAGCAGGTCACATGTGGAGGAAGCTGTCTTCTTCCACTAAAAACTGTCTGTCTATTTAATGTATATAGTTCTATCTGTATGATATGAAAAAATAGAAAAGCAAAGGCAAGGATTGGGCATTTCATCATCACCCATAACTCCATGTGCATGAATTTGACATCCTCTCCTAGATTCCATGGCAACCTGCCCACATGTAGCATGATTGCTAAGATGTTCACTATTGAAAGTTACATTTCCAGGCTTTCAATTTAGAGCCAGGAACAAAGTTAGAGTTTTTTAACTCTAGAGCTAGTTAACTGAGTATATAGTGTCCTTCCCTCTTAAAACCAAGAAATAATAATATGGGTAATTTGGCTGAAATCCAAAGCAAGGAGAAATTTCAAAAAGAAACCCAAAAATTTATTGTCTGTTCATTTCCACTACTGCTCAATGAAGAGTATTCTTTCATGGGTTTATAGCCTGTGAGAAAATATTAAATAGTGTCAACTGTATATATCCATTTCTAATTTGCCTTCCTGCTTTAATGCTGGCCTATCAGCTTCCAGAGTATAACTTGATTTGTTACATTGATATTCCATAGGTAAAATTCTATTCTGCATCAAGGGATTGGTAGGAATGCTAGCTTCTTATTATTAACCCTATATCATGAAAAATGATGCAATTGATGTGTGATTTACCTTCAGTATTTCAGAAGTTTGGATTTATTGACCTGCCACAATCTTCCTGAAGTACATCGGACTCAAGACCTCCATGTAGAAGACTGATATATTATTACCAGCACTTTCACAAAATGAGCCTTCTTGGTAGGTTGATTCCTCACCATTTCTGACATCTTATTTTTCTTTGAAGTTCACAGTAGATAGTATGATCAGGCATATGTACATTAATAGCCATAACTGAACAAAAAAATGCTTAAGTATAGAGGACAAATAAATGATATAATCACAATCCATTATATAAGAGTCATAGCTTGAGATAGTTTTAATTCATGTTACTATAGACTCTTCTCCTCAACTCTATATCATGAAAAATGATGAGAAGGAAGTCTGTAAAAAAATTTGCTTAGATTAGTTTGGCTTATGAGAGATATTCTTAATTTGGTTAGTTGAGATAGGAAAAAAGTAATTTGAATGTGGATCTCACCAGTTCATGAACTGAGACCTGGAATGAATGACTTCTAGGAATACATACATTAATTCCTTGATCTCTACTCATGACTGTAAATATTCATTACCTTCAGGTACATCCTGCTGCAAATTCCCTTCCATAATAGACTGGAGTCTGCAACTGTGCAGAATGAACTCTTTCCCTGTAAGGTGTTTTTGTTGAAGTTTTTGTTTGTTTGTTTGTCTGTTTGTTTGGGGGGATCCTTTCTTATCATCACAGCAACAGGAAAAGAAACTAAGATGCAACTGTAATTTGAGGACTCACGGTATAATAAAGATGGAAGAGAATGTTAGAAAACAACTTTCAACAGCAAAACTATTGGAATGAAATAGTTGGGGTCATAATCTAACATAAATCAACACTGTTTTTAGTTCTTCTTGATTTTTCTGTGCTGAAATAAAGTTTCCAGGTACAGAGAATCATCTCTTTCATTGTATCCACATCTTCAAAGGCCTTACATATGAGGCAGAAAATGCTCTCTGGAAGTACAATATCATCAGATAATGAGTGAATATTTCTCTGAAATTAAATATAAGAATCTGGCTACACATTATATTATCAGAGTGGTTCCTGGTTTTATGTGTCATCTAGCTGCCTCTGGCAACTCATGGAAACATTAGCTTATGTGCTAAAGTTGATCGGAAAAAAATGAGTCAAGTCTGCATGAAATTTGTGGTGTCTTGCTACAAGAAAAGATGGCTGCTTTGCGTACTACTGTGTCAGATAGAGCTGCCAAAGATAAAGCACAGGATGACACTAAAGGAAACTGAAAGTTTTTAAGTTCTAAGTGAAGACATGGTTTACAAGAGACTAATTTGTTCCTTTATGCAGTCATTTACATTCCTTCCAAACTAGGAGTGACAAGTGATACTGACAAAAGGACATGGTACCCCAGAAGTGGATGAGTGCTGTAATTGGTGAAATGAATCACATACTCTGTAATATCTCTGTCAGTATGATTCTCACTGTCTGTAATGCTGAAGATTTCTGACACCAACAGACGTACTATGCTGCAAGAAAATCAATCTCACTCAGTAAGAAAGAAGATGTAGAAAATTCAAAGATGCAAAAGAGACATTTCCATATTATAGACAAATTATAGATATGGTGAGGAAGATAGTCAACATTAACCAGTTATTTCATGAGAAGAA
Source organism: Apodemus sylvaticus (assembly GCF_947179515.1). Lineage (NCBI taxonomy): Eukaryota > Metazoa > Chordata > Mammalia > Rodentia > Muridae > Apodemus > Apodemus sylvaticus. Next base: position 47,886,760 of record NC_067482.1, on the reverse strand, counting down.
TTGTGAAATAGATGACTGAAAGTTTTCATTATATTAACTAAAAATCACAGACAGGATGACTTGGGAAGATACAAGCCATAGTATTGGCTATTGTTGCAATTTTTTAACTGATTTTTGTTTGCAAATAAAACTGTAAGTTAGGAAAAGAAAAATTCTTTTTGAAACTTAAGCATTGAAAATAAAAAGGTTAAATTATGTCTTTTCTAGTGCAACTATATAAGATTGTTATGTATCTATTAATTTTGGTTGAATTTTAGGCATTATTTTTCAAGCCATGCAGGCATATTTTAAAATGTATAAAACTTTGAATTGTCTGTAAATTTTTTACAATTAAGATCTGGTAGAGCTTCAGTACCACAAATGAAGCAATAAATTCTCAGTCAGAAAAATTTGTTCCTGAGCCTGGATGCAAAGCAGCACAACCTGGATGACCTTTAAAAACATAATTCCTTTGTCCTCACCTCAGGTTAATTAATGGTAAGCCAAAATAAGAAAGCTAGATTGTGTTAAGAAGCTCCCAATGAGAATCATAAGCAGTTATGCAAGGTTTGAACATTTGTTATTGAAGCCCAAAGGCTAAGCCATATTTATGAAGAAGAAAACATAATTCATTAATTTTATGCTGCAAACTAACAAGTATTGTTTTCAAATGTCATCAAGTCCATGAATTTGGTTATTAATGAAATTATCAATTGAATTCATTTCCAATCTAATGAATAATGAAAATTAATAATTAATTCAATGTTCCAACTGTCAAAAGGATAGAATATCTGTGTCAGAACTGTAATGACTGGAGAGCTATCCATTTAAGTAGCTATATGTACTAAATATAATTATTCTAGAACATATGTTTGTTTGTTTTTTCAGATTGGCTTAAAGTGAGATGATATCAGAGTAGAATGATCCCTTAGTCCAGTAGAGATTGGAGAGGTAGGAAAAATAGAGAAGGAACCATAAGATGAAGACAGAAACTAAATTATCCAACTGCAAATCACAATTTCTAAGTGTTGCCCATGACCTCCAGAATCTTAAGTAGACAAGGAAGAATTCATCTCCAGATTCCTAGAAGATATTAGCCCTTGTAGCACCTTGAATTTAGAATTGTAACCTCTGGACAGTAAGAGGATGAATGTGCATGGCCTACACCCTCTCAATTTGTGAAAATTAACTGTGCAACCTTAGAAATTAATATAGGAACAAAAATTCAGTGAAGTCTAGTGGTCTCCTTGAATCACTGAGGCAGCAAGAAAGAGGATATCATTGAATTAGAAGCACACAGATTGGACCATAGGCCAAGATTATAACAGTATTTGATCAATATGGCGTACCAGATGGCCTATATTAAAATCACCACAGGGTGGTAATAATACATATTCTTGGAGTACTGATGGAATTACTAAATCAAATGTCTTGTCAGATTAGATGTAAGGTCCTATATTTAATAAAGAGCTCAGAATAATCAAAATTGTCATTCAAGATTGCAACTAACATAGTGAATTCATTATTTTGATTAAGTTATTTATTTACATTAAATCCCCATTGCAGCTTCCCCTCTCTCCTCTCCTTCTAACCCCTCGCACTCACATTGCCCCCTTATACACCTTGTCTACCTACCCTCCCCTTATCCTCAGAAAATGGGAGGCCTCCCATGGATATCAACCAGCCTTGGCATATCAAGTTGCAGTAAGATTGGGCACATCTTCTATTGAGCTAGAGAATGAAGTCCATTAGTGGAAAAGAATCCAAAGACAGGCAATGGAGTCAGCAAGAGTCCCTGCTCCCACATTAACCTTAGACCCACAATTTGTCCTATAGAAAAGATGTGGATGAATAAAAGATGGAGAAGAATTTGTGAGATGGGACAACCAAAAACTGGCCCTGTTTCAGACCTATGCCATGATAGGGAGCCAACCTTCAACATTGTTAATACTATTCTATACTTGCAGACAGGAGCCTAGCATAACTGTCAAAAGAAAGGCTTCACCTAGCAGGTGATGTAAATTGAGTCAGAGACACACAACCAAACATTATGTGAAGCTTTGGGAATCCTTTGGAAGAGATAGGGCTTTGAGGATCTAGGATGGTCAAGGATACCACAAGAAATCCTACAGCATCAACTAACCTGAGACCAGGGTCTCAGAGAGATTGAACTGGCAACCAGAGATCACGAATGTGATGGAACTAGGCCTTCTGCATATATGTAACCCTTGTACATAGAGAATTCATGGTCTTTGTTTCAATCTCATTTTATTTTTCAGTCAAATATATCCTAAATGCATAAACCAAGAAATACTTATAATAGCAATATCATTACCACAAACTGACATATATTTAATTTCAAAGTATCCTTTATACAAAGCTTGGATGTTGTGAATGTTGTATGTAATTAATATTCACAGTAATCTGCAGATGAAACACCATAGAATTTTTGCTCTTTCTTTTGATTCTCACCCCAACCTTGAGGAAAGATGAACAGGTGTTGTGGTTATTTTTACATGACAGGAGAGGAGGGTGAAAGTAGACATTTAAAGGAATTTACAGCTCACTCACTCTCTGGTACTCATTGCTAGAGCATGGCACTTTTTCTGTCCTGACATTGCTGACAAATTAGAGAGAAATTAAGATGAAAACATTGGTGGGAGAAGTGTAATCTCAAACATTTTTACCGGAAAGCAGAAAAAACAGCATTTTAACAGGGAGGAGATGCTATTTTAAAACCATAGAAAACAAGTGAGAGATAGAGGGAACTGCTGCACTGGGTGGCGTGGGAAAGTGCAATGTCAGAAAAGAAGAGGCCATCATGGCACCGGCAAGATTACTCATTATTTTCTTAAGGTTTTTTTTCCTTGGAAATGCAATTTACATTAACAACATAAAGTAGATAGAAAGTGAAATTTAACAAAAAGAATTATAACACCCAAAATGGACAATTATATTTTAAGGAGTCACTTTTTCCCCCTCTGAAGTACCTTCTTGTATCAATACTTTTCCTCTTTCACAATTGTTGGGTTTTTTTTTTTTTTTTTTGACTTTCCAGATGTACTCAAGATATTTTCATCAAAGATATTTTCACTTTTATTAAAATCTCTCTCTCCCTCTCTCTCTCTCTCTCTCTCTCTCTCTTTGTGTGTGTGAGTGCATGTGTGTGTGTGTGCATGCACAAATGTGTATGTGCATGTGTGTCTGTGTCTCTGTGTGTCTGTGTGTATGTTCTCATATTGCTAAAGGTTGAACCCAGGTTCTTGAGTATGTTAGACACACATTCACTAGTGAGTTATAACCAAACATCTTTCTTTCCCTTTTAATTTTGATATAAGTTATCACTAAGTTACCAAGGATGGCCTTGAGCATATTCTATAGCACAGAAAGGTCTCACATATATGATCCTGCTGCTTCCCCATATCCGTTAACTAAGATTGTGCAGGCCAGTGTCACCATGTTTTGTGTTATAATGTGTCTTAGAGACTGTGTATGTGAATGTGTGAGTGTGTGTGTGTTTGTGTGTGTGTGTGTGTGTGTGTTTGACTTTCAGCTTGATTTCAGGTAACGAAATTAATAATTCAAGTGCAAACTGTGTACCAACAAAAGCATATCTTAAAATCAAACTTGGGGAAAAAACAGAAAAAAGAGACAAAAATTATTTAAATGTAGATGAAATGAATTAAAACTACCAAGATTTGGGGAAAGTGTGCTTTAGTGTGAGCTGAAATATATTTGGATTATTTATTCTTTGCAATGCAATAAAAGCCCATTTTTTAAATCCAAGTAAAATAAGAAACTAGGAATAAGTATTAGACTGCATTCATTCTAAAATAAATAATGGAAAACCTTATTGAAAAATTTGATTACAAAGTACTTAGGAATCAACAACAAAGGAAGTTAAGATCTAAAACAATTATTTATTATGGAATCAATGTACTTGTTAGTATATTTCACTCAAAAGTAAGATCCTCTGCTATAAAGCATCCCCATCTTAAGTTACATCCGAATCTATGGTTTGTTCTTCTATTTGTTGTCTGTAAACACTAAACATCATTAAGCCAGGCAAGAAACTCAATGAAATTTCTCTAAGACTTTTGTAAGGTGTCTCCTCCATTCTTAGATATCCGTGGATCTCCTTTGCTGTATTTTCTTTTTTTGTTTTTTTTTTAAATTGGATTTTTTCTTTATTTACATTTCAAGTGTTATCCCCCTTTCCACATTCCCCCCAGAAAGCCCCCTATCCCATCCCCATCCCTCTGCTTCTATGAGGGTGTTCCCCCACCCACCCACCAACTCCTGCTTCCCCGCCCTGGCATTCCCCTACACTGGGGCATTGAGCCTTCACAGGTCCAAGGGCCTCCCCTTCCATTAATGACCAACAAGGCCATCCTCTGCTACATAGGCAGCGGGAGCCATGGGTCCCTCCATGAGTATTCTTTGGTTGGTGGTTTAGTCTCTGGGAGCTCTGGCGGGGGTGGGGGGGTGGTCTGGCTAGTTGATATTGTTGTTATTCTTATGGGTTGCAAACCACTTCAGCTCCTTACAGTCTTTTCTCTAACTCCTCCACTGGGGACCCTGTGCTTATTCCAATGTTTACTGAAAGCATATACCTCTGTATTTGTCAGGCTCTGGCAGAGCTTCTCAGAAGACAGCTATAACAGGCTCCTGTCAGCATGTACTTCTTGGCATCCACAATAATATCTGTGTTTGGTGACTGTCTATGGGATGGATTCCCAGGTAGGGCAGTCTCTGGATGGCCTTTCCTTCAGCCCCTGCTCCACACTTTCTCCCTGTATTTGCTCAAGTGAGTATTTTGTTCCCCCTTCTAAGAAGAACTGAAGCATCCACATTTTGGTCTTCCTCCTTCTTGAGCTTTATGTGGCTGGTGAATTGTATCTTGGGCATTTCAAGCTTCTGGGCTAATATCCACTTATCAGTGATTGCATACCATGTGTGCTCTTTTGTGATTGGGTTACCTAACTCAGGATGTTATTTACTAGTTCCATCCATTTGCCTAAGAATTTCATGAATTCATTGTTTATAATAGCTGAGAAGCATTCCATTGTGCAAATGCACCACATTTTCTGTATCCATGCCTCTGTGGAAGGACATCTGGGTTCTTTACAGCTTCTGGCTATTATTAAGACTGCTATGAACATTGTGGAGCATGTGTCCTTGATACATGTTGGAGCAATTTCTGGGTAAATACCCAGGAGTAATATATCTGGGTCCTCAGGTAGTATTATGTCCAATTCTCTGAAGAGTCACCAAACTGATTTCCAGAGTGGTTGTACCAGGCTGCAATCCCACCAACAATGGAGGAATGTTCCTCTTTCTGAATTTTAAATTGGATGAGATACGTATCCATCTCAAACATATCTTGAGCCTTACTTGTCTCTGCTTACATTTTTTGCTTGGTAGTGCTTATTTGTATTTTTTGTAATCTAATCAGTGTCATGAAGCTGTGTATCTAGCTGTTTCTAAATCACTTCTGTTTGGCACATAATACACAATTTGAATGCACCAGGGCTAAAAAGCAGTGTGCATTTCCCCCTCTAAATCCGCTGAGCAAAGTTCTCTTTGTGTGGCCCTACAGTCTTTCCTCCAATTGTGCAAAACAGAGGCTGGCATCAGAAGCCTTCTTCATTTGTTTCATTTCAAGCATTACCATATAGAATGCCTTTCTACTTGCCCTCCACAGTGCAACACTTAGCATCCCCTATGGTTGCTCAGATCTCTAAGATTGGTACCTTTTACTATCTCATCTGTGCAGTCAACCTATTCATATAGAAGCTGTTACTTTAAGCTTTCCCTCACTCATTGTTTGCTTGTTTGTTTGTTTTACTGGATTGTATATGGTAATTTTATTTATTTATTATTTATTTAGCCACACTTAAATGTATCATTCAGTTTGCTTCCATGGCAACTTGCAGCAACACTTAAATGATATATACTCTGTCATCAAATTATCATGATACTTATATAACCAAAAATGCCCTTATTTTTATTCTTTACTATATTCATTTGAAAAATGAGGCAAATAGAGTATCTCATGTGACAAACATCTAAGGCAAAGAGGCAAGCAAGATATACGTTTGTCTGCTGTATTCTACTTATTCAACATAATTCAACCTAGTAACAAAACTTTTTAAAACACAAAAGCTGGATAATATTAAAAGGCTAATACTCAGAACTGTGGTAATAATTAGTAATCTAATTCCTGCAGGTACTTCAAAAACATATTTTTGAAAAACCACCAAGAATTATACATTGTGCCTAGCCCCTATGAGTTCAGGGTGAGACTATGATATTGGCTTTGAAATTTAGTCACAAGGAAATGTACTTTGCAGACCCATTCTGAAATAAAATCTACTCTGCCATAACAATGATACAGGACAACAAACCATGAGAGATCCTATATATTAGGTAAGATACACTATTGTTTTTTCAAGTGGGAGGTTGATTCAGACAAAAAAGAGGTTGAGATTTGGTTGTTTGTTTGTTTGTTTGGTTGGTTAGTTGGTTTGTTCTCATGGCAAAAGAAATAATTGTGTTCATTTTCATAGACTTCTCAGGTTCTAATCTCTGAATAGGACCAGACCAAAGCCCCATGATAAATGTGCACACTAGGAAAGGATGAATAGTGAGCATGGAAGATGGTGCTTAGTGACTTCATAGTAAATAAAAGCAAATCTACTGTTTGCTAGAAGACATTACCTCATCCCTCAAGGTTGCCTGGCTGCACATTCAACCTCACAATTTGACCTGGTTCGCCAAGACCTTACACTGTGGAGTAGCCACCTAGAATACTCAGAAATCCTAAGGTTTCTGCTGTAATGTTCATCTCCACATAGATACAAAAGCTAATGGAAATTTGTATTCTGTAGGCATTCCAAACTGTCTGATTAACTAAGTAGCCAATTCTAGGTAGAAGGTATTTCAATGATATAGATTGTATATGCAAGAGTCCCCAAACATAAACAATGAATGAGATTTTGACAATTAAAAACAGGGAGAAAACCCAGCTTGTTCTAAACCTATCGAATCCAGATGTAAGTTATATGTGTCATTGCCCTTTTTGTTTGTATGCCAAAAGAACTCACGTATTTGGTACAGACTTATTTATAACACTTCCAGTGGCAAGAAGAACCCATTTTTCAAGTTCAGAATTGCCCAAATCAGCTTTTTTCCTATGCAGGAATTTTCATTATATTAAAAAATAATAATAAGGAAAAAACTCACATCTCACTGCTTTCAAAAAGATAAAATTTCCCTTAATGAGTGCATGAATCAACATTGCCACCTAGTGGAAAGATTCATTTATTCAATAACATGAATTCTATCTTCTCCAGCTCTATCTACTCTTGTTTTGGTTGGGGTCAGAAAACAAACAACAACAGAAATGAGTTGCTTAAAACTCCAGCCTGATCAGTTTGGTATTAAAAAAAAAAAAAAAAAAAAAAAAAACTACCCGCATGTTCCCTCTTGTTAATTATTATGAATAAAATCAATGTATCTAATAAGAATGATCTATAAGAATCTTTTTGTGAGGTCTTAGTTGCAAGGTTAAAATTAAGAAGCAGAGATCACTGAATTTTTTAATAAAGAAAGGAAGCATGCATTAGAGGAGAATCTGAAGTCAAAATATTGTTTAAGATACTGATGATGCTGAAGATATCATTTAAGTGTTGCTACAAGTTGGCATGGAAGCAAACTGAATGATACATTTAAGTGTGGCTAAATAAATAATAAATAAATAAAATTACCATACACAATCCAGTAAAACAAACAAACAAGCAAACAAAGAGTGAGGGAAGGGTTAAAGTAACAGCTTCTATATGAATAGGTTGACTGCACAGAAGAGATAGTAAAAGGTACCAATCTTAGAGATTTGTCAAAGTACATCTCTAAATTATAGTTATGAGTCACAAAGCAGTGTACAGGGTTTTCTGATTTTCCAAGATTGTACCAATAAAAGAATAGTCCATTTTAGTTAACAAAATGTGGACAAATGCTACAACTAACTTTTTGCAGTCTCTGTAAACTGATTGGCCTCATATTTAGATCTTCCACACCAATAAAAAGAGAGAAGTGTGAGAGAAGCAGAGTAATCTAAATCAATTGGGGCAGTGACTCTTTTGTTTTAAAATCCCAATATTATTTCCTCTGAGAGAAGCCATCTTGTCAGGGAATAGCCTGCAAAGTGGTTTGCATAAAATAAAGTGGAGCAAATACTGATAGTTTCAAAGGCCTAGCCCTTATGTTAAAACATAACTCAAAGTGTGGCTATGTGATTTCATGAGGCAGGATGATTCATAGTACACTAGGCCAACCATCTTTACCATTAAAAAAATGTGTCTTTGGTGCACCACTGTCCAGGTACAATAATAAAACACCTGTGCTTAGTAACTGTGTGCTATAGTGACTGTCCAAGGGAAGAGCAGTTGGCTTAAAGCAACCTTTCAAGGTATTGTTTGTATAGATATAGAAAGGTCAATCACTCATTAAAGTTCAACTAATGAAATATCTGAATGCACATTGCAAAATCACTCCAATTATCTCTTTGTATGTTACTTTGCTCCCCCTAAAGCTCTGCTCAACCTCATTCACATACACACTTATACCTTTAAATAACTATCATTTTAACATTTATTTTTCCTGATAATTGCATGAAATTTAATGAGGTTCTTTCACTGGAGGCTTAGATGCCATTTCATGGTGGCTCCTGTGGAAATAGTTTTCTTTTCCTTAGACCCGAACAACAAAATAGATTATGATAAATCTTCCCTTTCTCTTTAATGTTGAAGCACATTCTCATAGGCTGTTCTCTTCTTCTAACACATTAGTTTATCTCTGTATTTATGAGCTCCTGATAAGGAAATAGAAAGAAAATACCACTAAGTCCTCGTGAGCTTATGTTTTTGTCTTCTCATATAACATAATTTTTACAAGATCTTGCCAAAGACATTTCTTTTCTTCAGATGTAATTCATTTTGGTAATAAAGAGCACAAACGGGATCCTCACTTTGGAGATAGTCAAGTAGGTAACAGTGCTTCATGTGCAAATGTGAGTACCTAAACACAAATACTCAGCACCACCAAAGATAACAAAAATTAGACATGACTGCACATGTTTCTACCATTTCAACACTGTGAGAAATGGAAGTGTGAAGGATCAATGGGGCTGGCTGTGTCTCACCTAGCTCTAAAATCAATGACAGACAGTCTCAAGGTAATGAAGTGAAGAATTACAGGAACAGAATCATACATCTTCCCCTTGTCTCTATGTGTTTGCATGTACCACGTGCATATATTGTTGAAAAATAGATGACGGGTAAATAGATGGATAGATAGATACAGAGATAGCCAGAAAGACAGACCAAATTTAAATAAGATATCACAGTACCTAAAGTCATATTTCCTCAGGAAAAAAACAATATTGAGCACATCAAAGCTATATTATCAAAGTAATATTACTTAACACTCCTAATTCCTTATGTGCAAATGAGAATGAAAGCATTTGGTTGACATGGTGTAGATGAGAGTGATTCTTCATGAAGCAGTATTTGTTATTATTGAGAAAAGATACTCATTTCCAAGTTTCAGGCTGTGAGAAGTTCAGTGAATAAGTAACGAGTATCATCCCGTCCATCATAATAAAAAAGCCATGGTGACATGAGAGAGCCCAAGCTGACAAATTTCACTCCCCAAGGAATTTACAATGAGGAAATTTTGTCAGCAGAACTCAAAGTTATAGGTTGAGTGTTATTCATAAATGTGTCTCAAGGACAAATGGACACAAGGAAATGAGGATCTGTTAAAGGAGTAGCCTGGTAGTGAGCAGTCAGGAGGCCTGTCTGACATGTTCAGCACCACGGACAGCACACTCCAAGGTCTTGTTTCTGATAGCCGAAGTTTAAGTTTCTGTGAATATTTCTCAAGCCTTCTGTATTTGGAAGTAAATACATCAATGCTCAGAAATATTGAACAGTGTGCCCCAGACCACACAACATCTACACTTAAAGTTTACAATTTAAACACAAATCTGCCTGGCTCTTAAGGCACATGCGTTTGGTATTTTTGTCTTTTGGGTTTTTTTTAAGTTTATTTTCTCCTTGTTTTGTGTGTAAACAGTCTGTGTAGGGTTGAGAGTACAGTACAAATACATACTGTGGGGTATGTACAAGTACAAAACACAAAGGTTGTGGAATCTATGCTCACTGTAATGGAGCCTAAGTATATCTCAAGTAAAACAAAAACTAAAGTCTATCAGGAAATAGTCTAGAGAATCAATATTTACAAAGTATTCGACTATGAGAACTAGTAAGTTAATGTGAAGGTCAATAGGTATGGGTGCTGGGTAGCCTAATAAGGCCTGTGCATTGCTTCTTATTTCTGGTCCTTCCTTTGTCTGTCCTTTTCAATCTGCACGCTTTTCTCACAGCAGAAACTGCTAGTATTACATCTAGGAGACATGATTGCTTGGCAACCTGGTTTCTCACAAAATATCCTCACTATGTAAAAAAGCTTTGACTCTTGTGGGAAAAATAATCACTGATAGCTACCTTTCCAATTCTTGAGAAAATTAACTGAAGTAGCATATATTGAAAATGTGTTGTTTTTAAGTTTGTAGGTTATAAACTTTATTAAATATTTTGAAATTTCATAAATGTATTGGATCCTTTATGCTCCCAAATTTTACTCCCCTAACTCCTCCCATATCTACCTTCATCTACCTAGAATCTTCAAACAAGTCTTCTTTGTTTAAAATAATGAAGCATCCAACTTGTGCTGGCCATATACTCCAGAGCTGTCACTTGAGCACAGTTGGCCTACCAGAGGGAAAACTCTTAAAGAAGTAGATTCTGACCTTTAAGATCCATTAGCAATCTAGGTTGAAACTCATTAACCCTTTCTCCCTCCATGCTTAAATGTTGTCTATTTTGATCTTTTGCAGCTCTTGTGTAGGCAACCACAGTCACGTTTAGTTCTTGAGTACAGCAGTCCTGTCACATTCAGATGAGATGTGGAACTGTTCTCTTCTGAGTGTGTGTGAGTTCTGTGGAAGAACTTTGGATTCTCTCAACTTTTCTATCTTCACCTCTGTGACGATGGCCCCTGATCCATGGGTTGAGGGTAATATGGAGGTCCCACTGAGAAGCATCTCTAATAAGATCTGAAAGCTGCACTAATCTATAAGCAGAAAAGATAATTTAGTATTGCATACATTGACCATAGTTTAAGTAGTAAGTTTGTTGCTGGGGATATTGCGAACACACAAAACATGAGTTCTTGGTGAGGTCCATAGTTAGACATATGAACCTACAACCTAAGCAGGGAGCACTCCATAGCATTTGTGCTACTTTTGTACATATAGCCATGTCTTACACCTCTGGTCATACTGTAGCTCACAGGCTCAGCTGTTTAGAACTATTAGTGACATTATTTTCACATAGAAGCCAACATAGAACCTTCCTGATGACTATAAATGGTAGTCAGCTGGAAGAAAACGTCAGGGTCAGCAGTAACTTCCTTGTGTCAACTCTGTGTAGAATCTTCAGCAATAAGCACTTCACATCAAATATTTATGGGTAACAAAAAGTCATGGGGATAGTCTGTATTGCTTTGAGTGTTGGACATTTCTGACCAGCCACCTTGGGATAGGTATCTCATATCTGGATCTGGATTTTTTATTTGGCCACCCATGGTTTCAGAAAGAAGCTTTATATATCCTTATATGAATGTTTTATAGTAATAAAAAAGAAATTACTGTGGGGGCGTTATGTTAATGTTGTGTGGATTTTCATATATAACCATGGAATACATGTGAAGGTCAAAAGACACCTTTATGTAGTCAGTTCTTTCCTTTCACTATGCAAATTCCAGAGATGAAAGTAAGGGCATCTCAATTGCCTGTAAGCTCTTTGATCCATTGAACTGGTCTAGATGTCATTCTTTACAGGTAGAATAAATATATCTGTTCCACTCCAAGGTCTGGTTGAGGAAAGAATTTCACAACATATAGTTTGAAATATATTGGGTGCACAGGCAAACATCTCCAGATATTAATGAGGAGTTATTTCATTTATATTTTTATCCATAGAAAATCATTATTAAACTGTTACCATATAAATGAAGTGTAAAATAATTATCATTAATCAGAGACAATTTGTGAATCCCTATATGTTATTTCTATGAACAGCCATTCCACGTTTTCTGTAAAGTCAATGAAATTCTTATCACTTCCAGGTTCCTTATCTAAATCTGGTTCAAAAAATGAATACAGCTAGCATTGGTCTCTGGGGTTACCTGGCAAGCCAGGAATGCATAAATCCTTGTATAACGACGAGGTGTCCAAGGGCTCATTGATTTGCTATCAAGAGAAGGTTATTTCTGATCATCACAGACTACTCAAATGTGGTACAGTTATTTGAGGAAAACAGAACAAAACAAAACAGAGCCATTCTATTGTACCTTAAGGTATCTTCTCAAATACTTTGATCATTTACAGCTATAAAATTAGAAATAAATTATCAGCCACAACATTAAGAACTTAAAAATAAATTGGAGCACATTAAAAAATGAGAACTTTAGCTCACTGTTGTCATCAATGAAGCTTACACTTTCAAGTTCAGATGCCTACAAGCTATTACACTACACTAACAAAAGCACTAACAATACATTGATTTAAAATTCAGATATCAGATAAAACATTGGTCCATACAGACAGATAAGGGCTATAATTATTTCTAAGCCATTTTATACCAAATGAACAATTAACAACTAGAATCCATTAAGAACAAATAGTCTACAAAATTTCTTACCCTAAATCAAAAGATTTAAAGAAAATCTATCATAGGCTTAAAATATTTTAATACAAAGTAGACCTATTTCCCATGATCAATAGAGTCATGGGATTATTCCCTCAATAGGAATAGTTTTTCCTTGATTAATGCATTTTTTTAAAAGTGCAAGTTAGATATAAATGAGAAAGTTATGCATAAATGTCACATCCTTGCAAGACATACTCCATATTTGTAATAATGTGTTTTCTGAGCAATAATTATAGATACTTCCTTTTATAATAATCAAATGAGACTAGTGGAGATAAGACAATGGGGTGGAGAAGAGACGATACAGTGTGATCTTTGAAACAGTAAGACGTAAAGGAACTAAAGAAATATTCATTAGTGTTAAACCTCTTTCAGCTTTATTTCTTTGAAATATGTTCTGACAACATAACTAAATGGAATTAATAATGATAGTTAAAGACACAAAACAGGAAAAAGTGAATAGCAAAATTGTCCAGTAGAGATATGACGTCAGCTTGGAGACAAGCCATAGCAGAACAAGTAGATAGATAAGTATGTCATCATTTTCTAAGACATAATTGTTATAAGTTTAACTACATTACCCAAATTCATATATTATAGTCCTTTACCCTACTGAAGAAGAATATGACCTCATTTGGTAATAGACTAAATGCAGAAATAAATTGCTAAGTGAGGATGATGTCATAATAGAATAGGAGGGATTTGTAATTTAATGTCATGAGTGTTCTTATAATACAGGGAAATTTGAACAGAAGGAGAAATGTAGAACGAATGTGTGAGGATAAGGGCAGACATAGTAGTAAGATAGCAAAAAAACAAAGAAGGTACAGATAGTTCAAAAGCCACCAAAGCAAGCCTAGGTCAAATTTTTCCTTAGCTAGCTCAAACTGGAAATATACTCTGCGATCCTGGTCATATAACATCCAAATTTATAACAAAATTTATTACTTAACCAGGCCATATATTTTGTGATAGTGTGTTACACCTGCCATAAAAACTGAATGTAATAATCAAGATTTATTCTAATTGATTTTAAGAGCTAGATTTATCTCTATTGATGAATAGAATCCATGCACCCAGTTATCTTTGTTCATTTCAGTAAATTTAAGCAAAAGAAGGACACAAAATCTGAGAAGAATGAAAGAGAATTAAGACAGGGACAATGAGTGTGGACCTCGTACATGTTACAGTCGGACAGTTGTTGATAATTTATATTGTTTGTACTTTCTGATTTCCTATGTACCCCTTGTTTTTCCCTTGAGGTTTCCAGTTAGGACCAATCCCTAGAAAATAAAGTAAGTCTATAATAGATATGGCTGGAATGTTTGTTTGTTTATTCATTTCTTTGTTTTTGTTTCATCTGACTGAGAAATCCAACATGAAAAAAATATGGCTACCTAAGGAGCCATTGTGATTTTTGAGGGAAACATATTGTTTATGGAGTCAAGTTTTGGACTTCTCACCACTTCTCTGATAAGCATAATGAGCTTGTCCAAAAGGCAGGGCAATTTTCAGAAATGATACAAATATTGTTCAATACTTTTAGGAAATGAACCCTTTAAAATATATTAACCTTGAAAGATGCACGTCATAAAAAAGAGGTGATGATTCAGAACTGAAGTTTAAAGATAAAACATTTTTCAGGAGCAATTACTCTATTTTCAGTATGGACCCTAACAGATTAGAAAAAATTTCCCCTCCATGGGCATCTATGTCACAAAGCCAGAGTTAAAGATACCAGATAACACAAATTAGAGTACTACAATTGGAAAATGACTATTCTTCCAGTTTCTTATAACAACTTCCTCAATAAGAGTAAAATCTGTATGAAATGTTTATGTAATGGGCATAGTCACTTTTTTAAAAGATATATTTATTATTATATATAATATACTGTATTATTATATGTAATACACTTTTTTAAAGATATATTTATTATTATATGTCTTCAGACACATCAGAAGACGGTGTCAGATTAAGGATTGTTATGAGCCACCATGTGGTTGCTGGGATTTGAACTCAGGACCTTTTGAAGAGCAGTCAGTGCTCTTAACTGCTGAGCCATCTCTCCAGCCCCACGTAGTCCCTTTTTAAAAAATGCTTTCCTGAGTCAAATATTAAAGCTTGTACTCTTGGTGATCTAGCATCCTTATACTACAGAGAAGAAGACTGTACAGTAGATTACTTTGGCATCTGTAAGTGCCTTTAAGGACTGTATCAGACTGTAGTGATTTTGATGCTAATGTAATACCTGAGCATCATAGCAAAGCATGTCAATGCTGACTTCATTCTCCTAGTTTGTTCACTCCAAAGTCACTGATGTGAAATTTTGAAATCATGAAAAGCAAGAATAATGTACAAGGATATTTTCAATGTTATATCTTAAGAGAATGTGTACTTCCCAAGTTCTGGTAACTCATTTTCTTTTATTTTCAATATTTTTTGTTTAATTCCAAATAATTTTCCCTTTCCAGGGTCCCCCCTCCCCATAAGTCCCATAAGACCTCTTCCCTCTGCCCATTCTCCAATCAACCCCCTCCTTCTTCTCTGTCCAGGTGATCCCCTACACTGCTGGATCAAGCCTTTCCAGAACCAGGGATCTCTCCTTCCTTCTTCTTGGGAATCATTAGATATGCAAATTGTTTCTTGGTATTCAGAGCTTCTGGGCTAATATCCAATTATCAGTGATTGCATTCCATGTGTATTCCTCTGTGATTGGGTTGCCTCACTTAGGATGATATTTTCCTGATCCAACCATTTGCCTAAAAATTTCACGACTTCATTGTTTTTAATTGCTGAGTAGTATTCCATTGTGTAAATATACCACATTTTCTGTATCCGTTCCTCCATTGAGGGACTTCTGGGTTCTTTCCAGCTTCTGGCTATTATAAATAAGGCTGCTATGGACATAGTGGAGCATGTGTCCTTATTGCATGCTGGGGAATTTTCTGGGTATATGCCCAGGAGTGGTATAGCAGGGTCCTCCAGAAGTGTCATGCCCATTTTTCTGAGGAACTACCAGACTGATTTCCAGAGTGGTTGTACCAACTTACATTCTCACCAGCAGTGGAGCAGTGTTCCCCTTTCTTCACATCCTCGCCAATACCTGCTGTCTCCTGAGTTTTGAATCTTTACCATTCTGACTGGTGTGAGGTGAAATCTCAGGACTGTTTTGATTTGCACTTCCCTAATCACTAATGATTATGGGCATTTCTTAAGGTGCTTCTCAGCCATTCAAAGTTCTTCAAGTGAAAATTCTTGGTTTAGCTCTGTACCCCATTTTTTAATAGCGTTATTTGGCTCTCTGGAGTCTACCTTCTTGAGTTCTTTGCATATATTGGATATTAGCCCTCTGTCGGATATAGGGTTGGTGAAGATTTTTTCCCCAATTTATTGGTTGCTGTTTTGTCCTTTTGACAGTGTCCTTTGCCTTACAGAAATTTTGTAATTTTATGAGGTCCCATTTGTCAATTCTTGATCTTAGAACATAAGCTATTGGTATTCAGAAACTTTTCCCCTGTGCCCATGTCCTCAAGGGTCTTTCCCAGTTTCTTAGTCTATTAAGTTTCAGTGTGTCTGGTTTTACATGGAGGTCCTTGATCCACTTGGAGTTGAGCTTAGTACAAGGAGATAAGAATGGATCAATTCACATTCTTCTGCATGCTGACCCCCAGTTGAGCCAAAACCTTGTGGTGGTCATAGAATTGCCATCATTAAAATCAGCTGCAGCCTCACACATGCTCTGTTTCATGCTGCTTAGCTTATGTTGTCCTTTGAGGTTTATTCTTGAATATTCTTGATATTTTTATATTTCAGAATTCTTATGTTTGTATGGTTTATTGTAAGTACTGTACTACCTGTATGTAGGTCCAAGCTGAAAATACATTTTGCAATAAAAATTACTTTCTACCATGTCCCATAAACCTTCATGAACATTGTGTCTCCTCTTATTTTTACTCTTTTAGAGTTTGGGAAGCAAAAGCGCATACACACACACACACACACACACATACACACACATATGTGTGTGTGTGTCTGTATAACAACAGAAACAATAAAAGTAAAACCAAGTACTGTATATTCATTCCAGATTTGATATTCATACCAGATATGATATCTTGAAGAAAAACTTGTAACTTTAATTGCTTTTCGGCCAGAAATGCATAACCTGAATGAAATTACAAGACTATCAGACATACACAAATTAACGAAAGACCATCTAGAGACTGTCCCACCTAGGAATCCATCCCATCTTCAGGCACCAATAAAAAATTGTGATATACAAAAAAAAGAATCATTCTATGAAATCATTGTCCTGGAATCTTCAAAAATGAGTGCCATGATAAGCAAAATACAATTTTCTAGATTGAAGAACACTGAGCATTTTAATACACGTTCTGTAGCTAGCAACACAATAAAAAAGTACTATGCAAATTTTTTTTCCAGACAGGGTTTCTCTGTATAGCCCTGGATGTCCTGAACTCACTCTGTAGACCAGGCTGGCCTCCAACTCAGAAATCTGCCTATCTCTGACTCCCAAGTGTTGGGATTAAAGATGTGTACCACAACTGCCTGGCAATACTACGCAATTTTAAAGCAGTTTATTTGGGCTTACAACTCTGGACCACACCTGATGGGAACAGGGAGAAACAGGGAACACCATATTATGAGAAGAAAGATTTATTTGTTTGCACACCCTTTCTCTCTTCTCTCCCATCGTTTCTTACCCTCCCTCCCTTTCTTCTTTCTCTCTCTCCCTTTTCTTTATGTCTCTCCCTCTTTTCCCCCATTCTCTCTCTTCTGTCTGTATGTCTTTCTTTGTCTCTCTCTGTCTCTTGCCTCACAATAGTATTCAATGATGAGGAAGAACCCTAACTTTATAATCTGATGGGGCTATTTTTACTTCTCAAATACCACAATTCTGAAGGTTGTGCATGGATTAAATATTCACTGCCACCAGCTCTCTCAACAGCACAAAAAGGCCATAGTCAAACATTAAAAAAAAAAAAAAACAAACTAAATGCAATATGTAATTTGTTGAGGGTGAACAGGAGCATCAAAAAGACACTACTGAAATACACAGACTCCCTTGCCACTGTGAATTTTTTCTTTTCTTTTTTTACAGATTTATTTATTCTATGTATGTGAGTACATTGTGGATCTCCTCAGACACAGCAGAGAAAAGCATTGGATCCTATTATAGATGGCTTTGAGGCCACCATGTGGTTGCTGGAATTTGAACTCAGGACCTCTGGAAAAAGAGCCAGTGTTCTTAACTGCTGAGTCATCTCTCCAGTCCCATCAATGTGAATTTTTATTCTCGATAAGTATTTACCTATATGAGAAAATCTTTATCTTATATTTTTGAGATACTGAACCATTACTTTGACTTATTCTTTAATTACTTTATTTATTTACATCTCAAATGCTACCCCTCCCAGTCTTCTCAAGAGGGCTCTTCCCACACCAGCTGCCATTGGCCTCTGAGACAGTGCCTCACTCACAGATATTCCCCTTCCCTGGTGCATCAAGATGGCTCAACTATTAAAAGATAAGCTCATCACAGGATCCCCAATGGAGGAGCTAGAGAAAGGACCCAAGGAGCTGGAGAGGTTTGCAGCCCCATGTGAGGAACAACAATATGAACTAACCCATACCCTCAGAGCACCAACCAAAGAGTACACATGGAGTGACCCATGGCTCCAGCAGCATATGTAGCAGAGGATGGCCTTGCTGAACATCAGTGGGAGGAAAGGCCCTTGTTTCTGTGAAGGCTTGATGCCCCAGTGTAGGGGAATGCCAGAACAGGGAAGAGGGGTTGGTGAGAAGGGGGAAGGGGGTTGGGATAAGGAGTTTTCAGAGGGGAAACAGGAAAGGAGATAACATTTGAAATGTAAATAAAGAAAATTTCTAATGAAAAAAAAAAAAGAAAAGAAAATGGGGATGGATTCAGCCCAAACATATTACATGTACATATAAATATTAAATAAACTATGTGAAAATTAAAAAAAAAAAGGTGCACAACCAAAAGGAACAAATCTTTATAAAATGCTTACTGAAGAGTTAAGGATCCTGCAAATATCATCAAATAACTTTTCTTCTGAGACTATTATTCTTCAGTGAGAGAGCACTTTTTATCCCAAGCACCAATAAAGCAGAGTGGAAACTCTTTCAAATGTATGTTATTTTGAAACATTTGAATTAATAGTGATTGTAATGACGTGGGATTTTGTGCTCTTTTTGGCATATATCTGAGAGGTTTTTTTTTTTCAAACATTTGGCTGAGCATGGTGAGGCACACTACCTCAAAATAAAAAATGTTTATAGCTCGGTACTTGTGGCAGATGCCTTTAGTCCCGGCACTTGGGAGGCAGAGGCACACAGAGTTCTAGGTTCAAGTCGAGCCTGGTCTACAGAGTTAGTTCCAGAAGCCAGGGGTACACCAAACAACGCTGTCTCAAAAAGAAAAAAGAAAACAAACAAAACAAAGAAAAAACAAAAATAAACCAAATGAACAAACAAACAAGTAAATGATAGTAAATATATATTACAATATATCAAATAACTGAGAAAAATATGCTCACACCTATACCCACATACACCTATGAAATACACATAGATCTATGAAATGTTCTCTTTAAAGAAGATATTCAAATATACACCTATGGACCTATTGAAGGCAATTAACAAAAGCATAAATAGACAAACCTGGTGACTTAGATGTATTGTCCCAGCTACTCTGAAGGCTAAGGCAAGAGGATGGCAATTTCAGAAACTACCTAGGTGGCAGAGCAAGTTCAAGTTCCAGCCATGGAAAATGTCATAATATTCTATCTCAAAAATTTAAATAAAATAGACTGACACTGTAGCTCACTCATGAATGTGAGCTAGCATGTACAATCCCCTAGGTTCCGTCTGTACACAATATCATCATAGAAGAAGAAAGAAAGGGCATAAGAAAGGTGAAGACAAAGAAACAATGAAAGAAACTTTTAGGTAGCCAAGGAAAAACGTCATATGATGCTGATAAATATCTTTCACTGTATAATCTCTATGTCAAGGTAACTGAGAGAGTAAAGGTGAATATAGTGACAGTTATCTTTGCATGGTCAGTCTTCTCCCACTAAGGTATGCATCACTGAATTATCTGAAGGCAGAAAAAAAGTAGCACTATAAAAATAAAGGTTTTATTTTGCTCATCTGTAGAGATGAGCAAAATAATCAATGCTAGATAGGTACTTTGGGTGCCTTTTCTTAGGGAAATAATGAAAGAGAAGAAACAACTGATAAGATGGACTCTCTGTTCCCAGCCGTGCCTACATGTTCACGAGCATGTCATTTTAAAGTAAGTCTTCATTCCTTTTCAGTTTTTCATGCGCTGCTTTGAATCATTCCATTGGCATCCAGCTGAGCTCAGTCAGGCTTTCAAGGTTGAATGTGCCTGCCAGGCAGGCTTAACTATTTCCTGTGTGTCTTAAGGGATACTGAAAAGGTTACTGTTTAAAATGTTTGATAGGGCAGAATTGAGATCATCTGTCCTCAAGAGTAAGGCAGCATGTGTTATTTCTGAAGGAGATATCATCTGGCAATAAATAGTAAATATTGAAGCTGTCATTCATCCAGCTTGACGGGAAAGCACATCTCCAAAATGAATTTCTCAATGAATTTTATTGACATTCACTTAAATAGCACGTAGAGTAGTAAATCATGATATTTTTCTAGTGAAAAGTAAATATATAAAATAAAATCATGCTTTAACTACTAAAAGCAAAGATATCAATTCTACTATTAAACTATAATAGCAGTTATAACATCAATAATAATATTATTATTCTACTAATAGCTTTACAATCAAAGTGCAAATCAAACCAAATAAACATTTTATTTTTAATTCTTAAAATTTTAAGCTTGTACAACTTTCTCTTTCTCAGCAGGCCATGACTAGTCTCTAATCAAATGAGAGTTTTCATATTCCACAGAGAGAAGTCTTTTGTCCTGGTGCAATGAGAGGATTTAGATGAATGCATCCTTTGACTAGATTTGCAGTAGAAAGAAATGCCCCCAAACAAAGTTTATAAAAGTTGAATTAAATATGATAATGAATCATGTATTAGTTTAAAATATATTATTTTAAGTCACATTTTGTGACAGTGATAATGAAATGTAACTCTGATTTTATTAAGAAAATCAAAGTCATTGTAAGAATAAGAAGTAAGACTACCATGTAAGAAATGTTCTTCAACCACATTAGCATACCAACTAGGAGTGTCATTATACAGGCCTTTTTTAGGTAAGCATATTGTTGAGATTTCATGGCTGAAGATTTACTGTCTTATTTAGATGATACTATCTTCAACAGATATCTTGGTCATCTGTCTCTTAGAATCCTTTCCTATCTTCTTCCTAGATATATAGTAAGCCTTCTTGGATTATCGAAGTCATGTTGTAGATGTACCAGTTAGGGCACTCACAGTCACTTATCTGCATTTCAACCAGTTGTAAATTTCTTTTTTAGTCTCCATCAACTGCTTTACCAGTTGTAAATTCCTTTAGTAGTTTCCATCTATTGCTTCTTTAAGCAGAGTAAAAGCTACCTATTCCTAAGAACTATCCTTTGGTATAAGAATAAGAAGTAAGAATACACTTATTAATTATATCAATGTAGGAAAGTAGTCATAGTAAGTTCCCCACTAGGATCTATGACTTCTCCATCCATGAGGAGTTGGCTATGTTTACATTACCAGGCATGAACTATTCGTACTGAGTAAAACATAAGTCAAATTAGACTTCTCTTATTTTTTTTCTAAATGTAAATGCAGAAATACATATATTGTAGATATAAGAATATTACTGCATCCTTGAGGATAACTTCTTACTATGATCACTGTTGTTGGTATTAGATTTTACAGCTATGTAGGAATATTTATTGCTTTCTTTTTTAGATTGGCAACTTGCAAATTTCCAGGAACAAAAAGCTTCTTGGTCAGTTCAGACTTAATTTCTCCAAGTTCTGAGTCCAAAGTGTGTGGTCCAAACTGATTAAATTGAAGATAAACCTTAGGAAACATTCATGACCACACAAATTAAGGAACGTGAAAAAGAAAGGGAGAAAGGAGAAACACTCATAGAATAAGAGCTTTGAAGAATGTAGATTAACAGGCTTCTCAATTCTTGTTTGAGAAAGACTAAGCAAAAGTTAAAGTAGAAAGAAGATGCTGTAAACAGTTTACTCCAAATAATTGATAAATGGAAAATTATTCTGAATGTTCAAAGGAAGCATAGATCTTGGGAGTGGAAAATTTTGCTTAGTAAATTTACTGAAAATTAGGTTTGAACTGTGTAAGAATTAGGTCCTCTCTCAAATAGTTCCAAAAACCTTCTTAGTTTTGTAAAAACCTTTTTTAGACTATCATGTGACCAGGTGAATTACAGTGGGTTTTTTTCTTTTTTTTCTTTTTTTTTCTTTTTTTTTTTGGAGGAGGTGATCAAGGGAATTCCAGTACCTTCTTCTTCCTTCAGTAGTACTATAAACTTATTCCTTCCAAATCATTTTACCCAAATTATACCTCCCAAGGCCAAAGATAGTCTCTTCAAGTATGGCTAAAGAGAGTTAATTTATGTCCCTCAGTGGAGGAATGGATACAGAAAATGTGGTATATTTACACAATGGAATACTACTCAGCAATTAAAAACAATGAATTCATGAAATTTTTAGGCAAATGGTTGGAACTGAAAAATATCCTAAGTGAGGTAACCCAATCACAAAAGAATACACATGAAATGCAGTCACTGATACATTGATATTAGTTAGCCCAGAAACTCTAAATACTCAAGACATAATTAACATATCAAGTAATTCCCAAGAAGAAGGAAGGAAAGAGATCCCTGGTCCTGGAAAGGCTTGATCCAGCATTGTAAGGGAGCACCAAGACAGAGAAATGGGAGGAGGGTGATTGGGGAATGGACCAATGAAAAGAGCTTATGGAACTTATGGGGGGGGGGGGACCAGGAAAGGGGAAAGCATTTGGAATGTAAACAAAGAATATAGAAAAGAAAGAAAAAGAAAGAAAGAAAGAAAGAAAGAAAGAAAGAAAGAAAGAAAGAAAGAAAGAAAGAAAGAAAGAAAGAAAGAAAGAAAGAAAGACTCATATTAACCCTCTGAGAATTTTCTATAATATATCGTGGTCCTATCTAAACACCACACCTCACAGATCCATGGCCACATTCCCACCCCACCCCATCCCAGCACTGTGTGCTGTTTAAAGAATTTTTTTAACAAACCACTGTCTCTAAATTATGCTAGTCATATATTTCTGGATGTGAGATCATCACTGACATATGACAGACCTACCAGGATCTATACTATTGTAATGCAGAGTAATACCCACACCATCCAAGCCGTCAACTATCCACAGTACTCAGATAAGGGTAAGGATTTATGAAACTTTTTCTTTTCATCCATACTATAATGCCAACTACCTTGAATCCTATAGAACTTTTGCAGGCAACCATAGCGGCTACGATTTACAAGTGCAACAGTCATTTTGTTGCCAAAAAAGACAGCTTTTGCTCTGGTTCTTTCAATCCTCAGGCTCTTTTAAGTGTCTGCCTCTTCTTCTGTGACAGTCCCTGAGCCATGGGTCTGGAGTAATAGACATGCTGCTTTAGTAGCTGATGACTCGATTGACATGCAATGCATTTTGATTAGTCATGCACTTTATCTTTTGCTTCTTTTACTATCTTAGCATTATAAAATTAATGTTAATTCATCCAAATCGAAATAAAATTACCTTTTTAAAACCAAACAATATATGTTTTATATAATTCCTCTGCTTACTAATAGTAAGTTTTAGCTATTGACCATTTGAAATACAGGCCAAATATGGCAATTTTTGATTGCAATAAAAATTAATATTTTTAACATATATCACTATAAACATCTACAAATATGAATGTTTCAAATCAGACAACTTTCTCATATAACCAGATAAAGCCTCAGATTTAGTTGTAACATGAGTCTATCTTCTATATAAGAAGAAGCGTCTTCTTCCATGTATATTGTGCAGAGATTGAAAAAGCAGGTACGCTGCAGTCCACACTGAGAGAGACAGAGAGAGGGAGAGAGAGAACTGCATGTGTGTGTAAATATTGTGTGTGGCAAAATAAATGCATTTCTTATTTAAAACTTGAGTATATTACTTAAAAATAAAAAGTTCAAGTGTTCCTTCTTTACACAGAGAGAGAAACATGTATAACCACTTAGTTGCTAGTACAGACTTTTACTACAGATAGACAACTGTAGAATATATTCATAGTATATGCTTAATAAGCATCAGCGTCAATAACCCAAATTTTATAGCATTGGTAGGAAGAAACCATGATTGTTGTGACAATGAGAGACATTGTTGACCCCAGTGCTCTTATATTTAAAAAAAAAAAAATTGTAGCTGGATTGGTATTAAAAAAAAAAAAAGAAAGTGTGTAAAATTCATTAGAAGTTTTCTCAAAGGAGGTGGTAAGATTTCTTTCAAAAATTAAATTTCTAACAGAGTATGGAGAATTTTCTTTATTTTTAGTTCAAAATCTGTTACGAAGGAATAGTTCCAGGGAAGAGAAATATAAATGGCAGCACCAGATCTCCCAAACGCTGCAGACTCCTAACACCTCCAGGGATGGCAGTTGTCTCTGTGCCTACAGATTTCAATCATTCTGCCACCCTAGTCTCACACCATCTGAGGACAACCCATCCGTTAAAACAGATAACAAGCACACTCTGCATTGTGGAGGGGAACGTTAATAGTGAACATTTTTAAAATACCATTTATCCCCAAAGATACCTGACATCCCAGAGTTGAGAAATATGATTTTCCTTCACAAGACATTCATCGTGAAATATTTGTTGATCATTTAGTTTTTTTGATTGCAATTTGAGTGATAAATAGCAGAAACTATAAGTAGGCATCTAGAAGTGAAGAGAAAACTGTTCAATAGTTCATGTCATAAATTCAACCCTCTGTCCTGGCATCTTCTTTCAAAAATTAATAGCAATGTTGAATATTCAGTTAGTATTATAATAATACCATATATGTTATAAATATAGAAAATTAATATTAGTAGCATATTGATTGTTATTATGATCTCAATAGTAATTCACAGCTTTAAGAAAGTAGAAGTGAAATAAGACATTAGAAATGGTGTGTGATGAAGAAACCAATGAGTCTGCTCATAAGATCATTATTTCACAAAGAAAAATCCCAGATGTACTGGGAACAAAATATAAGATTTCCTTTGTTCTTTTACTCATATAGGTGTTGATGATGCAATGAACCTGGTATGGTAAACCATACGGCAAAGTTAGAGCCAGATTGGTTTTTGATGCTAAACTTAATTGGGAATAAAATATTATTATAATATTAATAATATTTTATTAATTTTTAATTTAATATTTAATTTATTAATATTTAATTATCAATTTATTAATATTTAATTAATTTTATTATCACCAGTGAAAGTCACTTGTTTCAGGTATCCAGCAGTAGTGAACTGTGCAAAATTCAGTAAGTAAATACATATAATACACCAAGGACTTTGTCACTCCTAAATGTTTGAAATTAAATTACATGTTTGTATGACCCAAGTATGTTCTCTATTGAACCAATAATGTACATATATATTGAGGGAAATTTCCACTGGACTCATTTGAAAGTGGTTCCTGTTAAAAGAGAATCGAATCATGTCTGGAAGCAGAAGGCTGGACTAGCTCCAGCATCAACAGTCTCTTCGTATCTTGCTTTAATTGTGATTGTTTTTGGTTTATTTTGCTTTGTTATACTTATTTTACTGATTTTTGAGACTTGATCCCTATGGGCTGTAAATGAAATTTGTAAGCTCTATACATTAAAAAGAAATATTCTTGAGTTAGTCTGGATCCTAGATCAAATTCTTTAAAGAGTATTTCATTTTAAAGTCTGTGGCTATTTTAATACTGTATTAGTAAGGTTAAGCTTTAAGAATTATTTAAAGATTTTAAAGATTTAAAGATTTTTAAGATTTGGGGCTTGTGAGATGGCTCAATTGTTAAATTTCTTGCTGAGGACACCAGTTTAGATTCCCAGGACTCACACAAAGCTGAATGTAGTAGCTTATGTCTGAAATCCCTACTCTTCTATGGGGAGCTTAGATGCAGAGACTGCAGAATCCCCAAAAGCTTTCAAGTCAGCTAACATTCTCTGCTAGTACACAGCACAGAAGAGCAGGAAATCCTGCCTCAAACAATATAGAAGGTGAAGACCAATACTCAAGGTTGTCATGTGACTTCCATACATTCATGCTTACATTGTCATACATAAACTCACAAAGACAACACACAGATGCACACACACACACACACACACACACACATACACACAGAGAGTGTGGGAGAGAGAGATTTTCAATTTATAGATGATTTTATATAATGGTAGCAATGTCAATTTGAAACAGGTTAATAATAAAGGGGGAAATCACTGGATTTGTACAACTTTAATCTTCCTATAAAACTCATTTAGAGTTCTTAATTAAAACGTGATTATAAAGAACTTGCAAATAAAAAATATCACGGAAACTCAAAGTCTCTACCACTTATATTTGGAGTCGCAGAAAGTCTCCAAGGCTGTAGTCATTAAGACCCTAATGAATTGAGACTCTATATATTAGGGAGCAAATTCTTTACAGTCTCTCTGGTTTTGGACTTTGAATCTTCTTCAAGGGACAGTGTAAAGAATTGGTCCACAGTCTGTAGCCAGCTGGGAGCTGATGGAATATAGGGTGTAAAATATTATTATATCACTCTAGATATTAAGAAAAATGGAGGTTCTTCCCTCCTGCTGCCTTTCTTCTTTGCAGCCACTCTAAGGCTGCCAATATCTTTCTTTTTTATTATTTTATTTGTTTACATTTCAAATGTTGTTCACCTTCCCAGTCTATCCCCATGAAGCCCCCACCTCATTACCCCTCCCCTTTGTCTCTAAAAGGATGCTCCCCTTACCCACTCCAGACTTACCCCTCTATCATCCCCCTTCTCTGGGGTACCAAGCCTCCACAGGACCAAGGACCTCCCCTCTCACTGATGCCAGAAAAGACAATATTCTGCTACATATGTGTCAGGAGCAATGGAGAGACCTATGTATACTTTTTGGTTAGTGGTTTAGTCCCTGGTAGCTTTGAGGGGTCTGGTTAGTTAATACTGTTGTTTTTTTCTATGGGGTTGCAATCCCCTTCAGATCCTTCAGTCCCTCTTCTAACTCTTCCATAGGGGTCCCCAGGTTCAGTCCAATGGTGGCTGTAAGTATCTGCATCTGTCTTAGGTGCTGGAAGACTGGTAGAGCCTCTCAGAAGACAGCCATGCCATGCTCCTATTGAAAGCATATCTCGGAATCCCCAATAGTTTTGGGTTTTAGTGTCTCCAAAGGGGATGTATTGCAAGGTGGGGAGGTCTCTTGATGGCCTTTCCTTCAGTCATACCTCCATTTTTGTCTCTGAATCACCTTTAGACATGAACAATTTGGGGTTAAAAATTTTGAGATGGGTGGAGGGGCCATGCTTATCTATTGGAGGTGGTCTTTTCAGGTTCTATCTTCACACCATTGGGCATTTCTGCTAATGCCATCTCCGTTTGGTCCTGGGAGACTCTTGCATTCCTGGTGCCTGGGACTTACTAGTAGTTCCTTGCTCTCTGACCCCCCCCCACACACACACACACTGCTACATATTACTATTCATTCTCCTGGCCCTCTGGACTTTTCTCCTGTCTCTCTAGATATCAGATCCTGCCCCCTCCTTTTTTTGTTCCCTCCCCCTCCCTTCTCCTACCCAGGTCCCTCCCTCCTTCTGTCCCCAGTGACTATTTGTTCTGCCTTCTAAGTGAGATTGAAGCATCCGCACTTGTAAGACCCAAGGCCACCCCAGCGCCCCACGCCTCAGAAGGCAACACCCAAATCACTCCTGAGAAATGGTCTTGATGAAACAGCAAGAGAATTTTTTTTCCAGAGGCTCTGGGGTTCACAGTCATATACCACGCAGGGGTAGAGGACTGTGGAACCCAGAGTGCAGAATCAGGACAATTTTTATGGGTTTGCAACAAAGCCCATGCATCACAAACCAATCATTCCTTAGTATCAAGAGCCTGCATAGTGTGAGCCAATCAATTTGTACCACTCCATATTCCGAGCCCGCACTCCGTGGACCAGTCAGTTTCTTATTTTCTAGGAGGTCTATAGCTGTAGGAGCTCCTGGGTGGGGGTGATGGCATAAGCAGTTTACAGAAGCAAGATATGCAGCTAATTAACTCATTTCCCAGGACCTTATGGGGCCAGGATCATGTACTCAAGGCCCTTTTGCCTAGCTCCTAACAAAGGGCGGGGCTCTGGAATGCGACCTTTCACCTAGTTTCTAACAAAGAGAGGGCTCTGGAATTTAAGGTGTTTGGGGCTCCTTAGAAGGCTGGAGTTAGAGCTTCTTTGGAGTGAGATAGTATTTTATACTTCTGACTTCTTGGGGTCATTTCACAGTTCGGCACTGGGAATTTTAGGCTGTAATTCTCATTCTTTCACACTTTGGCCTTCCTTCTTGTTAACTCATATGATCCCAGTTTGGCCAGGTAATGGGAAGGGTCTCACCTGTGAGCCTGGCATCCTGGGAGTGAGGTTGTCTCTGAGTGTGGGCAGGTACACTGGAGCACTCTGTCTGCCTCCGGGCTGAGTTGTGGACCAGAAAGGAGATGTGTATTTCTTCCAGTGGATACTTTTCCCTTGGTTTTCATTTTCTTAATAATATTTAATATGTTGAAGATATATAGAAACGATTAAATTATTGAAGTTATATTAAGGAATACTTCCTACTGGGGAGAAGCAAAAATAATAAACAAAGTAATAGGAATAAAAAGCCCAGAGCTGGGCAACTCATGCCCAGACCTCATGTCCCCTTTCCACTGTCACTACTTGCTCTCAACAGTCATTTGATCATGTAAATCCAGCCCTACCCCTTTTGTGAGATGCTGATGCAGAGTTATCTGAATCTGTGTCTGCCTAAACTGCAATTCCTAAGTCACTCAACTGCCTAGACTACTTTGTCAGCTCTAGGTTCTGGGAAAAACTCTGTTTAAGAAAATAAGCCGGAAAGGAATAGATGGCGACATCTGCCATTGACCTCTGGCCTCTGGATGCTCACATGATCATGTTTCCCTATAAGCAAATACACAATATATTTGTGTAGCATATGCACATAACTCCCTGCCCCTCCTAAACTATAGCAATTGCAACTTCATCATAGATGAGAAAATTAAGGATAACTGCTTTCAGGCACGTGCACTATGAAGGAAGTGGCACAGCAGTATCTCATGGTGACTTATATATTTATTATGAAGTCACAGAGAAATGCAGAGGACATTTTCTCCCTGTCCTCTGATGGCTCACTAAAAGTAACTGAAATAGATTAGTAGGAGATAAAGGCATATCTATCCTTTCATATCCTGCTCTGAGTACCAGGACATCTCTGGAGGATCATTATTCAATCACTCACTGAAATTCAGGAACTCATATACCTTACTTCAAAGGACAAAGAGAATCAGTCAAACATGGGCATGTGGTATAGGTAGTAAGTGATTATTTAACAGGATCCTCATCCTGATTAGACAGTAGCCTGACAAGGTTTCTTTCAGCTCTGGGAGGAGACCTGCTGCAGGTTAAGGGAATGGGAAGCAAGGAAGTTCACTAAACACAATAGGTAGCTTAGGATGCAGATGATTCTCAGAGGCATCTCTTCTCCCAAGTGTAAATGAAAGCTCAGCTGGGGAATGGGGAACACCTGCATGCTCTCCTCAGTCCTTGCTTTGACTCTTCCTTGATTGTTTAAGGAGATTTCTTTCAAAGGGAGGGATTTTAAGACAATCATATTTCTTTGACCTACAGTTTCTTCAGTCAGATTAGGATGCTTCAGAGCCAGCCCTTCCCTGGGCTCAGAGGGATGAAATAAGGAAATTCAGAGAGACTTTGAGTCCCAAAGCAACTTCTAAAGCTTTCCAGCTTCCTTTCATCAAAGAACTCACTATGTCATGGTGTCACACTTGGGACATTGTTTTATGAGCCCAAAGCAGAAAAATAGAGTAAAAGAAAGAAAATAAAAAGCCATTGATAAGTATTTACAAAGATAACAGATACAACAAAATCATTCCTGATTTTCTTAAATTAGAATGCCCTATACAAGTGAATTTTAAAGTAGATATTATCATATTTATTTAAAAAAATCAAGGAGGAGCTGGAGAGATACCAACATGAGGATATGAGTTCAAATTTTCAGGAGTTACATAAAAGTTGGGTGTGGCACCACACTCTCATGACCTCTGAGCTGGGGAAGCTGAGGCAGATAACAGGATCTGATTGGGTAAACACGCTAAACAGCTTAGCTGAATTTAGTAGCATCACACTCAGGAAGACAGATTGTCTCAAAAAAATAAAAGTAGAATGCTACAGAGAACAGACGTAACTTTGACTTCTAGCATCCACATCCACATACGTATCAGTACATATATGTGCACTCACATTCAGCATACATACAAATACATAAATTCTAAATTAGTACATTGGTACAGTGTGTCATCCCAACTACTCTTGAGATGATTAGGAGATTCTTTCTCAAAAGTAAAGAATTAAAAAAAAGAAAGAAAGAAAGAACAGGAATGAATACACTGTCTAGAGGTAAAGTCATTATCTATCCTACCCAAGGTCCCAGATAAGAATTTAGAAGACTGATGGAGTGGGAGTGGGGCTGGGGTCAACAAATAAATGTATAGACTCTTCAGTGAATCTGTATTGAATGTGGAGATGCAGATGAAAATAATGAAAAGAAAATGGTGACAGATATGCACTGTTACTCAAAAGAAAGCCAGAGGGCATAAAGAAATTTCAGATGAAAAGATTAAACAAAAGAAATTTCAAGGAGAAAAGGAACTACTGATATAAAGATGCGAATTACCCCCAAGGGGCCTTTATATCTCCATGTAACTAACAATAGAGTATCAAAATGTATGAAGTAAAAACAAGAGTGTCAAGGACAACTAGACAGAGACCACTTGTCAACACCCCTCCTTTAACAACTGGGATCAAGTGGAAAAACAATGCCGACAAAGTGCCACAGCTCTACTGAACCCCTTGATAAAGACAACATTTATAGAATACTCCATCTATGGCAGTAAATACTATTCTCATAACCACACAGAACATTTTCCAATGAAGGCAACTTTCTAGCCTATGATTCAGCAGCATCTGAAGTTGGACTAAACTTTTCCAAATGTAAAGCAACAAAATCATATGAAGTGTGTCCTTAGAACACACATCAACAACAGAAATGTGACCAGAAGATATCCTGACATACTCCCAACAAATGTTGATCAAGATGAATTCGGGACTGGAGAGATGGTTCAGCAGTTAAAAGTGATGGCTGTGCTTCCAGAGGTCCTGAGTTCAAATCCCAGCAACCACATGGTAGCTCACAACCATTTGTAACTCCCTCTTCTGCAGTGTATGAAGACAGCTACAGTGTACTTACACATAATAAATAAGTAAATCTTTTTTAAAACTGTTAAATTCAGAACTATTTTGGTGTAAATATTTTTTAAAGAAATACACCAATATTTTTAAAGAATACTGAAGTTTGCAGGATTCATTAAAAACATGCATTTCAGAAAGAATGAGGTCTAAATCTGTTACCTAAGCTTATATTTCAGAAAATTGGATAAAGAAAAGCAATTTAAGATAAAAGTAAGGAAAACAACCTAAATGCCATAAAAGTGGCACAGAAATTAACAAAACTCGCTGAAAAAGAAAGAACAACTATTCACTAAAGGCACTAAATCAATAATGCATTCTAAATTGATAAGTCTACACAAATAGCCCCTTAGAGTCCCTAGGTTATTTTAGGACTTCTTGTTCATACTGCACATTGCATGAGTATTGACAGCTATATGACATGTGATAGAACATCATACACATTAGTTTCTCTGCCCATAAATCTATGTGCTTCACTCATTCCTTCCTTTCTCTCTCAAGCCCTAGACAACACTGATCTTAGTGCCTTAATTTTCTGTTGTTGTTCATTAATTTATTCATTTACTTTCCATAAAGATCAGAGCTTCCCTCCCTCTTCTCCTCCCAGTACTGCTCACTAACCCCCCTTCCTCCTATGTCCCTCTGTTTTTCTTTAGAGAAGAGGAAACCTCCCATGGAAAACAACCCTCCTTAGCAAATTAAATTCTAGATGTTTCTCAACTGAAGAATGCACAAAGAAAATATGGTACATTTACAAAATGGAATATCTTCTAGCTAATAAAAATCATGAAATTCATGCAAATGGATGAAACTAGAAAGGATTATCCTGAACAAGGTATTCCAGACCCAGAGAGACAAATATGGTATTTACTCACTCATGAGTGGGTATTAGTCACAGGATTGCCAGGTTACAATCTATAGATCAAGAGAAGCTAAGAAACAAGTAGGACTCAAGAGAGAATGCTTGGATAACAATGAGAAGGGGAAATAAAATAGACATATGGGGAAGATGGGAAGTAGGTAGGAGACAGGGTGGGGAGGAGAAGAAAAGACAAATGATTTTATTGACTTTAAAGATAGGACCACACAATAAGAAATTTTATTTTTCACTTCACAGAATAATGTCCACTACCAGGTTTATGATGAGCTACTGGAGGTCCATGATTTGGCTTTGCAAGGTTGGTTGACTTCATTTAATAATATTCACTTAAAGTTTTCCCATGTCTTTTCATGTTTTACCACTTCATTTCTTTTTAGGGATTAACAGTAATCTGTCTTCATAATGTATCAGACCTTATCATTTCATACAACTAAAGGGACATGTTTGTTGCTTTCGAGCTTGGACAATTATAAATCTCATGTTGTTTTTATTTATAATTTTTAAATCAGGTAAGTGCCAAAGAGCACACCTGCCAGATCATGAAGTTAAAAAGTATATTCTACTTTGTATAAACCTGCCAAATTGTCTTCCAAAGTAACTACATTACTTCATGCTATAAATGTTGTAGATTTTCAGTTTCATGTTAAAATATCTCCAGTGTGCTTCCAAGTTATATGACAGACAGCCAAGTGATGGTACTATACCAGCAGAGAGACTACCAGTCATGTCTCAACTCCTTTGTGCATATTAATACAATTGACACATTGTAGGCACATATCTTTCTGTAGCCCAAACACAATGCCCACATATGCCAAAGCATACATAGGCAACTTTAATCCTCATGGATATTCTACTCTGTCCTAACAATCTTCTAGAAGACAATTTAGCCACTTTAATGAGCCAGCGACATAGCCTGCCAAACTATACTATCTCCATAGCCAAATGTGCACATGTGATAACCCTGGCTACCTAGATTTTCCATAGGCTGGCAGGACAGCTAGAGGAAAGCACCCACAAATACATGAGCCAGATCAAGCAGTAATTTAAATAGGATCTAAACCTACTTGAATCTCATCATTTAGCTGATGGGCTACTATGCTTATAAAGGTCCACATGCAACAATTTGTCATCCAGATGATAGTCCCTATCTTAGTTAGAGTTTTATTGCTCTGAACAGACAGCATGACCAAGGCAACTCTTATAAGCACAACATTTAATTGGGGCTGGCTTACAGGTTCAGAGGTTCAATCCATTGTCTTCAAGGTGGGAACATGGTAAGAACATGGCATCCAGGTAGGCATGGTGCAGGAAGAGCTGACATATCTACATTGTGCTCTGAAGGCACCTGGGAGAAGACTGACTAACATTCAGGAAGCTAGGAGGAATGTTTCAAAGCCCATCCCCACAGTGTCACACTTAATCCAACAAGGCTAAACCTCCTAATAGAACTACTCACTTGGCCAAGAATATCCAAACCACCACAGTTGCCTCAGCATATTGGAACTAGACTATCAATCACAGATACCTTCAGCCTAGCCCAGTGATACAAACTCAGATGTCAGAAAGAAGCACTATGGCTAGGTAATCTGCATAGCTGCCACACTACTGAGAAAGTGTCAAAGCTTGTATTTACCTATCCCAGAATATGAAACTTAGCCCAAGTAGAACGCCTCATTCTATGAAAAAGAACCTCACCAAACCAAAGAGGAACAAGGTGAATTTTGAGCCAGACTTATAAATAACAAATTAGGGGAAAGAGAAATATGAAAACAACAAGGAGAAGTAGATCTTTGTAAAAACACAACTATACTCCAATGACAGACATGAAAGGAAAAATAATGTATATTAAATACCTAAAACATAATTTAAAGGATGATATGAAAGATCAGGAGGATTCAACAGAATGAAAGCCATTCTGTAAAACATCAAGGTAATTTGTTATTTGAATTAGAAATGCTTGAGATAGCATAAATAAAAAATATTTCTACTGAGTTCAATGAATATAAAAGATTATAGGTAAGAGCTACAGCAACAATATACACAACATGGAAACATTTTTTTATTTGTAGACAGATCTTTTGGATTAGCAAGTCAGAGGAGAAAAAATGAAAAAGAGTAGAGAAAGCTTTGGAGACTTAAATGACAGCATTAAGCTAACAAATACTCACATTATAAGAGTCCAGAGGGAGAGGAGAAAGATAAAGGCACAGAACTATATACAATGAAAAGGCAGCTGAGAACGTTCTGAGTCTTGGAAGGAAGATAGATTCCCAGACCCAGGAAGCACAGAGTCCCAAAGAGGCCCTCACAAACACACATTATGTTCAAACTGTCAAAATTTAAAGACAAAGAGACAATCCTAAAAAGATTATGAGAAAATGTCAATCACATATAAGAGATCTAGATCAACAATAAATTTCTCAACAGAAACCATGTAGAGAAGAAAGCTATAGTGTACTGATAATATATTGACGGGGCACAAAGGGAAACAAAAAGCAAATCAAATGTCTAAACAAGAGTATTGCTCACAATAAAGACATCTTTCAAAACTCTGGCCTCAAAATCACAAACTAGCCTTACAAAACTGCTTAGGCAAATCCCAAACTATGAACAAGAGATCAACCATTACTATAGGAAACCATGCAAAGCCTGCATCTCACTAGAAAAGGCAGATATGCAAGGGATGGCTTATTACCACAGTACATTGCCAGGTCACAATGATGGATGCGTGACGAAAACAGGGACAAAGAATGAATGAGGCAAGAAGAACCGATGACCAAAATGAGAGAAGGTTGTTACCTGTTCAATAACTTTGAATGTAAATTAATTAAATGCCCTACATAGATGTATTGATTGGTTTAATAGCAAAAGAAACAAGACTTAACTAAAATGCTGTCAAATGATTGCTTTCTAATGCATTTGTCTTTCCAGGAGAGTAAAAGGCTGCATAAAAGGAAGAAAACCAGTGGGATATGAAGCCTCATGTTGAAAATAGAATCCCATTTTTTAATAAAGAAAAGCATCTAATGTCTAAATATCTCATCTCATATACTCTATGTCTCTATGTCTGTTGGTCTCTCTGTCTCTGTCTCTGTCTATCTCTGTCTCTCTCTCTATCTCTCTCTCTCTCTCTCTCTCTCTCTCTCTCTCTCTCTCTCTCTCTCTCTCTCTCACACACACACACACACACACATACATACGCACACAAAGTATACCTAGAAAGCTATTTTCCTCTTTTGACCCAGGTAATAATTTATCGGGCAGCTCTCAACCCAGGGGTCACACACTCCAACAAGATTTCCTGACACATGGGTGTGGATTTTAAGTGACTCTGCAGCATCTTATGTCCTTGAACAATAAATTATATTTGTGTTTATCTCTCCCTCTGGTCTGAGCCTGTCATTTATTTTGTACCTCTATAATTAAAAGGAGCTCTGATGCATAATAGACTGCCAAAAGATGGTTAATGAACTTACTTGAACTCAACTAACTAGAAATTCTACTCTGGAAGTAGCAGGCTTAGATTGGAGATATCCTCCACACCCTCATGCCTACCTTCATACCCCAAGAGTTAATAAATCAATTTGATACCTGAACACCAAATTCAAAGAAAGTGTAACATTGGCCCCTGGCATTTTCGTGTTACTATTAAATTCACTCTCCCTTTACAACTAAGTATCTGGACTATTGCTTTTAGATTTTAAAATAGAGTTAAAAAGAATAATGATTTGAACAAGATTTCCAAATCCAATTCTTATGTCTTCCCCTGTAAATCTTAACATCTTTCAAATACAAATTTCAATTAGGGATGAAAAAAAATATGTGGCTACTTATTTCTAAGATAGTTTACTTTGATTGTGAAAGTTTGTAGGTATTTATACTAAGCTTACTAATTTTTCATTGGCCCCCATTGTTGGAGAATGCCCTACCCTACTTGAACTGTGGGCATTTCTCTCCTGTATTGTTCATCTGCTACCAGAAAGAAAATCCTGTGCCAGATATAACTTCTGAATAAAGGTTTAAAGCTGTGATAACTTCAGGCTTATGTAATGTTAATGTGTTTCTATTTTATTTTCCAATATTCTTTGAATTAAATATTAATTTTAGCAAAGAGTTACCAATGTCTCATAAAATATAGCTTTTTAGAAATAAAAGCATCAACAATAACTGAGAAAAGCTAAATATCGTGCCAAAAAGAGATTTTAATAACAGTGTCATGGTCGCAAAAGCCTACTGTTTAAAAATTAATTTTTAGTTTGAAAATGTTATGGGCAGCACCAGGAGTGCACAAAACATATTCTCTCATTATCAGAGCTGATTCTCAGAACATAAATACCAAATACTCCTAAGAAGGACAAAGAAGACTTTGAAAGCCCGAAGAAATGTGAAAATGTGCACAGCTGTCTCCACCTCAAATTTTTCTAAGTAAAAAGACTCATGAAAACAAAACAAAAAAAGTGAACAGAAACATTTTTATGTGGATCAGCATGATGTATCACAATGTCCCTTCATGGTCTTGTATTTAATAACTATTTTTTAAGAAAGAAGAAAAATGATAATACTTTAGGTTAGCAAAATGACTGTAGAATATTTCCTTTTAGGACATTTATTTCCTCATTTAGCATTCTTTACTTGCCTAATGTTAACCTGAGACCATGCTAGGTAGTGCATACAAAACATAGATCCTAGCCTTTAAGAGTCCTTTATGCAGCTGGGTTCCTGTCAAGAGCAAAAACAAAGCTCAATTCCAAAGACAATGCATGCTGTGGAGCTAGTATATGCTTATCTGCGGAGATAATTGTGATTTAACTCAAGACTTTGACAAACAGTTCATATGTAGAATATGATCCATCAAGCATCCCCAACAAATATATCAAGTGGCACCTAGACAGATCTGAGATACTCATCCATAATTGAGGCTTGCAAAAGACTTTGTTATGGGATGCAGACTCTCTTATTCATATGACTTATCTTTATCCTTGCCCCAGACTGGGTACTTTAGTAATCTACACATATAAAAATTAACTTACTGCACATTATACTGATGTGAGTAATTTTTATCCATGTAAGTCCAAATTATATCTGATTGAATAAAACTGATTATGGTTCTGTAGATATCCAGGAGGCTTTACAGTTTGCATCCATTTATAAATTTATTGTAGCATTCCTTATCTGAATAGAAATGTGTGGCTGACTGTTCAAGTTATCTTACAAACCAGTTCTCATATCTCACTGGTTCCTTTATTCATTAATGAGTCAAATAAATCTTTGACATCTGTTCATTTTATATTTGTCTGTGAGTCATGAATTTATTTCCCCCTCCCCTTCTTATTTTAAATTACCCTTTCACAGTGAGATAAAGCAACCTTAAATCAGACCAAGTGTCTGTATTCTGTTTTACTTATATTTCAAGAGAGTGACTCAGAATCCACACAGGGTTCACAGATTTTTATCGACGGGACTTATTGGCATTTACTCCTTTCGAAACTGAGAATGATGATCTGAAAGCATGGGTACCAGGAAAAGTATGACTTGGTTAGTAGAAAGATGCGGGGTGAAAAAAATCACATGACAAATATTTAGAAAGACAGTTTGGTGGAGAGAAATATTCACTCTGACCAAAGTGCCCTCCAGGACACAATGCATCTCTCTAGAACCTCACTGCATCACTGAAACACGTGGTGACCATAATTACTAGAAGCATTTAAGGCATCTTCATTTGTTGTCACAGAAATAACACTTTCACAAATAAAGTCAAAGTCTTACTATTTAAATGAAATCACTTTAAGTCTTAAAAAAAAACTACAAGCAATCCTAAAATGGAAGGAAATACAGGCTTTGCATGTTCTTTAAGTTAAAGGCAGTGTTCTCATTTAGAGCTTGTCAGCAATATGGTACAAAATAGTTATGGATGTGTATAGATAGAGATATATGTGGCAAGACCTTAAAATGGAAGATCTAACAATTTCCCAAGTCATATACAAGTTAGAAAGCACTTGGCCAAGAATATATTAAATCGTAAACTCTCATGCTGCCCAAGAAGTATAAAAAATAAGAGTTAGAAAAGACTATTTAAAATACAATCAGAACAAAGAAAGAATAACAGTTTAAGGTGAGTCCTTCATTCCTCAGACTCTTACATTGTTTCTGTCTTCTCTTCTGCCATGTATACATACCCTGGACCTGGGTTGGGTGGGTGGGGGCTGACATAGAGGTTTTGTTCAGGACTGAGTACTCAACAATCACTTTATTCTCAGCATTTTCCCGATTTTAAGACTTTGTACTATCTATTACACAATGCAAAAAGAATATTCTCTGACCAAGGATGAGCGCATACCTTTTTGTTGGTGTTGTTTTTCGAGACAGAGCTTCTCAGTATAGCCCTGGCTGTGCTGGAACTCACTCTGTAGACCAGGCTGGACTCAAACTCAGAAATCCACCTGCCTCTGCCTCCCAAGTGCTGGGATTAAAAGCATGTGCAACTGCTGCCTACCTGAGAGCATACATTTATTGTATAAGTATAAATAGAAATATTCAGAAGGAATTATAACCATATTACATTTAGCAAAACACCAAAAATAGGTCCCATTCCAGGGCCTGTAACCTCTCTAGGCTTAGGCTTTTGATCAGGTTAACAGTATCAGGCCTGTAATACCTGATTCATTTGAGGCAGTAAACCTCAAATTGACTCAGAAGGGACTTTGGTACTCCTAAAACTGCCTACCTTCCTGAGGTATATTTTTTCCTGTCACGTGATATATATGCTCATTTGGAATAACTCTTAAATGAGGAGACAGTGGTCTATCTTTTTGCCCTTTACCAGAAAGTGCTTTCTGGATAGTAATCTTGTCACTTTACTGTAATACAAACATGTCTTCATTAAGGTTCAGTTCTATCCTTTTGACCAAAAATTACGTAAGAGAGAAAATTAAAAAGAGCTACAGGATAAAAATATAAATCTATAAAATAGCCCCCTTTAACCAGGAGGCGATGACTGTCCCTTCATGGACCTCAACGAGAACATTGTTTTGTCTGCTTTCTTCCCTTTGTCTAATCTCTGGCTATCCTTTCATGTAGTACTTAAATGTTAAGAGGCATAATTGTGACCCTCATTGAGTTTTAAACTGCATGGAAGAACTGTGGTATTTCTCTCTAGTTTTTTGGTTTTGTTTTGTTTTTTTACTTACCACCATTTTTTTTTTTTACTTACTAAAATTATGTTATCAGGGATACAGAATGTGAGGCCTGTGCTCATTATGATGGAGAGATTCATCCTCAGGAATGCTCAAGTATGCTGATTTCTACACTATTTAGCAATATCATTAAAATAAAATAAACACACACACACACAATTCTAAATGAGCAGAATACTGTTAGCATGTTAAAGTAACATATGAAGAGAGAGAAGAGAAGACAAACACAGGGAAAGAGAGAGATGCAGCAAATATACCCCAGGAGCATTGGCTGAAAGGGTCCAGACAGAGAAAGTTTTGTGATGAAAACTCATGCCCAGAACTATAAATCTGCCCAAATTTCTGGACTAAATGTTGTTTGTGAACTCACTCAATTGTTATTGTCAGTTG
This sequence comes from Apodemus sylvaticus, assembly GCF_947179515.1. Classification (NCBI taxonomy): domain Eukaryota; kingdom Metazoa; phylum Chordata; class Mammalia; order Rodentia; family Muridae; genus Apodemus; species Apodemus sylvaticus. Next base: position 47,846,901 of record NC_067482.1, on the reverse strand, counting down.
TTTACAACATGCATATACTTGAAATCAGAAACATATATGATACCTAGAATACCTCAAGATGCCTGATATATTGATATCTTTCCAACATTTCTCAATCATGTTTTAATATTATGTTATTGAAACTTTTTTATAGCATAACAGACTGTTCAACATTAACTCAGGTCAAAGAGAGATATAAGTAACACAAATAAAAGAGATTTTAAATATTATCAGTGCAATGACAATAAAGGGTTATTTGACAATAGGAGTATGTCTTAATGAAGTTTCCAAAGACATCCAACAAATGACAAGACAGTGTTTAAACTCTTAGGCATGGAATCAACATTGTCTCACAAAGCCATAATACAAAAGAATCCCCATCTCTTTGAAATAAATGTCTTATTCCTATTTCCACTTTACCTTGGAGGAAGAGAAACTAGGTATTTAAAATCTTTCATTTATGAAAGGATGGTGGGAGAGGAGTTCAGAAGCTGTTTTGGTGTCTTTCCTTACCTACAGACTTCAATGTCTATACAAAACCAGATTGTGTAAGAATACAATGAGCATGAAAGGTATAGACTGTCCAATCCTGGCCATTTAATTTAACTTGAAGATGTTTCCAGAGGAGATCTCATACTGTCCCATGATGCACTGTCTTGAAAACAAAATTAAATAAGCCATGAAGTGGTAGTGATACTGGAATATTGGGATATCTTTAGGAGTGCCTGAGCTGTTCTTAGCCTTAAGTACCATGGGCCTGGGATCCAGGGTCTCAGAAACTCCTTCACTGCTAAAGGCACACTGACACAGTGGCTTTTGAGTGCTCATTACTGATTTGACCACAGAGGATGAGTTTCAGGAATAAGTTGTTACAGTCTAATAGAAGGAATAAAGGGAGAGCTCCTGCACAGCAGCAGCAGAGGGGGTCCACAGGAGTGGTATCTCCTCGTGGTGTTAGTCTGAAGGAATTGGGTGAGGCCAGAAGTAGAGATTATGCTGATCAGTCCACTAGCAACATGAGGTGTACAGGTAACCCCTAAGCTTTAGCGCCATACACATATAGAGTCTCTAAGCAGAGGTTCTCAACTTGTGAGTCACAGTCACTTTGTGGCCTGAAAGAGAAGTCACACAGAACCATCAGAAAACACAGATATTTACATTATGATTCATAACAGTAATGAGGTAAAAGTTACAAAGAAACAGTGGAAATAATTGTATGGTTGGCGTCGTCACAAATGAGAAGTGTATTACAGGGTTGCAGTGTTAGGAAGGCTGAGAACCTCTGCTCTAGGCAAACATGATCACTTAGGAGATAACAAAGAACCAGCAACTAGAAGTTAAGTATGTTTTCCAAGATGCTGCTCTGAGCTCCCTCCTCAACTTGACAAGAGTTGATCTCCACTGCTCTTGAGCAACAAAGTATGGATTTATTAAATGAGAGAGTAAAACAAGGTATACTCAGCATAATGGAAGTTATTTGAGTGACCATGTGAATCAGATATCCTGAGAACTCCTGTGGACTTCATTTCATAAGTGCAGATAGAGGAAGAAGCCAATTCAGAGAGGCCAGGAGATAATGAATCCTTACATTGATTGATAGGCAGGTTGTCATATAACTTAGACTGAGATACTTGTATATGAGCTAGCCAAATTTTTAAGAATGTATGTGCCCAATGGATGGAGCTAGAAAACATCATACTAAGTGAGGTAACCCAGACTCAAAAGGTGACTCATGGTATGCACTCACTAATAAGTGGATATTAACCTAGAAAACTGGAATACCCAAAACATAATCCATACATCAAATGAGGTACAAGAAGAAAGGAGGAGTGGCCCCTTGTTCTAGAAAGACTCAGTGAAGAAATCTAGGGCAAAACCAGAACGGGGAAGTGGGAAGGGGTGGGTGGGAGGACAGGGGGAGAAAAGGGGGCTTATGGGACTTTCGGGGAGTGGGGGGCTAGAAAAGGGGAAATCATTTGAAATGTAAATAAAAAATATATCGAATAAAAAAAAAAAGAATGTATGTGCCCAAGATGCATGCCTATGAGATGATAATTGTTTCTTTATTCCTAAAAAGTTTCTTCAAAAACAGAGTCTTGCTCATAAACTCTTGGCTTAAGCTGGCCTTGCTCACTGCTGCTGTAAACAGAAAGCACTGTGCTACTAATTATTTACACATAAGTTATTATCCTAATGAAAAAGGATGGTCAAGGGGATTTTGCTTGCCTTTCTTGATAACAGGTGGCAATAAAGATATTGCACCTTATACTGCAGCCCATTAGACCAAAGATACATTCCAAAAATTATGGTTAATGCTGTTGAAGTTCTCACATTTTCCAGGCAGCATTTGGATAACATTCAAGGCCTGAAAAAGTTTTAACCACCAATCTTTACTTATTTCTTAGGAAACTATATGCCTCCTTACTATATGTAGACAAATATGAACCAACAAATGCAACATTATATTTTTATTACAAAAAATAGATGGATAAGTCTAACAAGACAATAAAAAATGTAGATTTCCACAACACATACCTAAGTGCATCAATTTCAGATGTTTATTTTAAAAAACCAAAAAAGGAAGGGAACTATTTAACTCTTGATGATCTTGTTGACCCATGTAAATGGGAAATTGTTAGTTCAATAAAGGTTATGCTTTGATTGACCCAGAGAACCAGAGATATTATCAAAGGTATCGCTAGCTTTACATTATTTACTAACTCTTTTGTTTAAAATTTTTTTCTGTAAACAAATTATTAACAGTTATTGTATTTGATAAAGGTAATGAATATTCTATTCTTTTTTCTGTGGCAGAAAATTAAGTGCTACATAAAGCAGCATTTAAAAGAAGCCAGATAGCAGAAGACTAGAACCTCTTTCCCGATTAGGGTACATGCAATAAACAGGAGAAAAGCTTTCAGTAGAGTAACATGAGAGAGGAAACACTATGTGAATGAGTTCTTACAGGGTATGAGTGTTTCCGCATAGCAGTTTGGGGTGTGTACCTGTGCTTGGCTCACTAGTCCATTCGTACTCTCACAACTATCTTTTCTTTTGTAATAAACTCTTCCTATTTCTAACCATGTACCCATAGTGTATTCATCTGTCCTGGGATATTAGAACCTAGTCATTTCATAGGTTGCCCTCCAAACTCAGTTCCACACCAATAAGCTTATTTTTCCCTCGGTATGTAAGATATTAAATAAAAATACATAAAAACTTTTTTAAGAAAAAAATCACTTCTTGAAAACAAGTAAAACAAAGCAGTAAATTAATAGAACATGTTTTGCTTCCTATGAAGACTAAGACATTGTCGTGAATGGGAATTTGTACATTGAAGGGGTGGGTTTTGTTTCTCAGGATTCCATCATGTTTGTAGTGACAACCTCTCTTCTTTCTTTCCCTTCCATTATCTAACTATTCCTGTCTTAAAAATACATAGAAATTTCTGGTGGCAGTGGGGCCTGGAGGCTGATTCCGTACCACAGTTTTCCAAGTGAATCAGCTCTAGACTGTGGTAGCACTGCAGAGCTTTGCTATCAATCCACACAAACTCAGCATCAGAGTGAAAGCTAGGACACCTCTATTTACCTGGATGCATGCGACCCATCTATCGAACCTGTTGCTTATGTGTCATAGAAACACACATTCCAAGTGTCAACCTTGGGAATAACATTGTCTTAAGATGCTTGTTGTCATAGAAACACACATTCCAAGTGTCAACCTTGGGAATAACATTGTCTTAAGATGCTTTGTAATATACAAGGACAAATTAAGTCTGAAACAAAAAATGATCAATGGTACACACATGGATACAATTTGAGGTTTATAAAATATGGACAAGCTAAACACCCAGAAGAGTGTCCAGGAAGCAAATCTCCAAATGAAAAGGGACAAACTGTTTCTCTATATGTGGAGCACACACATGCGGACTTGGTTGTCTCACAGATATACACACAATCACACACACACACGCATACACACACACACACATACACACACACACATATGCATGCATGTATGAATAAATATATTTGAATAGACACTGTTTTCTCGTGAATCAAACTTTCAACTATAATGCCCCTAAAATCAGGTTTTTGGGGGAGAGTAAGCATATTGGGCTTCATAGTGCAGATTTTTTTTTCCTTTTCTGTTAATTAGAAGTTCTAGTTCAAGGCACCCAATCTATTTCTGAAGAACTTTGGAAAAGTTGGTTTGACCTAATGATGGCTATGTGTCTTCCGTGAGTCCCAGATAAAGTTTATTAGTATGCTTATTGTGAAACAGAAAAACAACAGTTGGGAAAACAGAATATACTTCTGAGCTGCCTAAATATAGAGAGATGGACTATTATATAGGGTCATTCTTTGAAAATAAAGGAATGACCACAAACAGATCTTGAGATGACGTAAGTATTTACTGACATAAAATTACTTCATAAAACTCCATTTTTGAAAACTACATACTATATAAGATGCCTCTAAATGGTCTGACAAATATGAAGAGAAACTTTCTAATACATTAAAATTAGCAAAGACTGGATTGACAAAAATAAAAATCCAAAATTCCTGAAATTATATGAGGAATATGTCAAGTCTGAAACACGTTTGTTTGAAACATTTGTTTGAAACCTTTTTCTTCAAAATGTATTGATTATATGTAAGTAATTACTCTTTTCTAAATAATAACTTCTCATTAAATAATCTACTAACCAAAATTTTGGAACTGCTGTTTCAGGAATAGCTATTCACGGCCTGCAGAGTGTCTTCACACTCCTCCTACTGCCTTCATTCCGACAATTTTTACATTTTCTTGGCTTATATTCCCATTTGAATTTTCAGTATTTACAGCATCTCTCTCACTGGTTTTAAAAATGTAATATTTTAAAATGTGCAGTATTTATCTACACTTGGCCATTTCATTGTTTTCTGCTTATGTGATTCTCTTGGAGTTAATGATACATTTCCTTTGTTCTTAATGTGGATAAGTGAGGAAAGAAAACAAGACAGACCCATTAGTCAGTGACACCCAGCATGTATAACAGGCTCATCTGCATCTCAGTCAATGCTAATGCCTAATTGTTTTTTAGTTTTAATTGATCTTGATCGTTGAATTATAAACATTAAAACTGTAGGACTCCATCAAAAATAAGAAAAATGAGAAAGAAGATAAGAAGGAGAAAGGAAGGAAGGCAGGGAGGGAAGACAGGGAAGGCAGTGAAAGGAAGTACTTTGGAGCCATTCCAAGCTCAGGGAAAGCAGAGGGCAGAGAAGCAGGAGAATATGGAGACAGAATGCAGTGGAGGGAGAAGAAAAGCCAGCAGGGAGACCTAAGTGAGAAAAGCCAGGGATTTAAAAGACTGAAAATGAGGAAGTCGACTTGGAAGGAATGAACCCCAATAACTCGAGCCCAGATTATGCTTTCTAGAAATCAGAATTACATAAACTGGTAAACCAGTTCTTCCCAGCCAGCGTTTGAGAGATCCTTGACAGTACTCCTATGGAAAGGTATCCTTTGTCTTCAAAGCTATAATCACGTTTATCACACAATTACTGGACAAATTGCTCAGTTGCACAAAAGAATACAGCTCAGATTCCAAAATATTTTCTTCCAAATGCGTTCTGATGCTCATGCAATTACCTTTTTTTATGAACACACTACCACATCTGATTTTGAGAAAGCTTCTGAATCACTTTGTGTCCCAGCAATTCTTATCTATAAACACAATGCTTACCAACATCTACCTACTAGTATTAAGTGTTACAAAAAAAAAAGACTATGGCTTATATAAAATAAATGTTTATTAACCAAGTGAAATCTCAAAAATAAATTAATAATAAGTAAATCTGCTACTATTTGCATATCTTTATCTGTCTGGTTAATTTTAAAACTTTGAAGAAACCCTATTTTTCAGATTTGTCATAAGCACATTCTAAGAGTTTGTGTGCTTGTTTATTCCTCTTGTTTACTTATTGTTTGAAAAAGAAGATGAAGGGGAGATAAGAGATTACTTCAGGTCAACTAGAGAACTGAGACAGAAAAAAGAAGGAAACCAAAATAGAATATGCAAATGAGGCTGTTTCAATTCTGTCCTAGGGACTTCTAAAAGACAATAGAACACATTGTAGAGTATTTCCCCCAAGGATTACTACAATAAAGTATTATTTTTTTTCTTTTTTAATCATCATAGGTATTATAATAACTGATTTTTAGGTACTTTGTATATTTTTAATCTAAACTTTTCATTTCTGTTTCTTTCTTTTTTCCTTCTTTTGTTTTTTTTTTTGTTGTTTATTTTTTCTTTGTTTCCTTGTTTATAAGTTCTTCGTGATGTTTACATCATGCACCGAAATCCTACTCATCAACCCCTCAGACCTGCCCTCCATCCTTGCAACATCCACCCAGCAAAGAAAAAATAATCTTTCTGGAAGCTGCAGTGTGTCCCAGTGTGCCACAGTAGACCTTTGTCTACATTTTGTTGCTGCGGATGCTCATTGCTGTGACTGGTTCAGTTGGTCCGGTATGAGCCCTCTATCAATTCTGAAACCTCACTGGGAGTCCTCTTGGATATCCTACCATTGCTCTAAATCATGGAGATCCTGCAGCTTGGGATCTGTATCAACAGCCCCTCATGTACTCAAGCAGTTAATTAATGGGGTAGATGTTGGGGCAGAGCAATATAAAACCCTGAATCTCAGCCTGAGAGGCATTGGTCAGCCTGCCAGCTCTACTGCTCCCAGGCCTTCTGGGCCAGCTCACCAGTAACACCTCTGCAACTAAGGCCAGCTCTACCCATGTGAGGTGCAAGGCCTGTTCTCTTGAGAGTTGCAGCTAATTGAGGACATGACTAATTCTCCCAGTTTCATGGCTGTGAGGTCAGCTCTCCTGCCTGCTATAGACAGTGAGGGACAAGGAGGGAAGGAATTCATCACTCTGTCTTCCATACCACTACCAAACAGACAAGAAGCAAGGCTGGCTCCCTCATATTGCAACCCCCACATTCAGGGACCTCTCTACTGTGCTGCCTAGGTGAGGTGCAGGGTCTGCTCCCCTGAGTCCTGTAAAAGGTGAAGGTGAAAGACAGTTCTCCGATTGACCGTGCAGCCATCTCTCCATCCAGCCTTAGGTGACAAGGTACAAGGTAGGGCATCTCTGCCTTGCCCATTTCACATCTGGATAGACAAGTGGCTGGCGGGGCCAGCTCCCCTATATTTGGACCCCCTGGCCGGCTTGCCCTCCTCCATGTGGCCAGGGTTAACTGTGCTGTGCAGCCCAGCTGCAGTACAAGGTCTGCTTTCCCTAGTGTGCAGCTGATGAGCAGCAGGGACAGCTCTCTTGCTTTTACGACCCAAGACCAGGTAATCTACCTACAGTAGGTAGTGAGAAGTGTAGGGAGAGTAGGGTACCTCTCCCTTGTCCATGTTACCATATGCAAGAGGAGTAGTAGGGTCAGAGAATGATGCTGTTATCCTTGAAGCCAGCTCACTTGCTCTCCAGAGAACTCCAGTTGGCTAGAGCACAGTCAGGGTTCCTCCTCTCATGTCCCCAGGGGCAGCTCTCCCACCATGGCAAGGTGAGAATTGGGAACAGTTCTGCACAGCACTCAGACAGCAACATGTTGCCAGTAGACAGTCCAGACCAGAGACACATCCTCTTGGCCTGTGATTGTAAGAGACCGCTGCTGCTGCTAGCCCAAGGACTCAGAAGTAGTAAGCCCCACGGCAGCACAGGACAGCACAGGACTCCACCATGGTCCCAGGTGCTATCACCAGCTGGCTATTTTTGTCAGGCTGTTCCTTGAGTCTCCCCCTCTTTGTTGAGTCTATCCTTCTGTTTCTTCTCCTCATCTACTTCTCCACCACTTTACCTGATCCTCTTAGTGGCCCCCAGGATCTCTAAGTGTCTGAGGTTATCTAAGGAGTGGTCTCAGGAGTGCTATGACCTGTTCATGTATTGTAATGCTGGAAAGGGATCATCTTGGGCATAGTGACCTCCTCCCCAGTCCTGTATTGTGTCAGACGTGGTCATCACAGGCTAACTTCCTGTCCAGGTCCCATGGTGCTAATTGCCTCAGGCTTGCTCCCTGCTCAAGTTACCCTTTGTAAGAGTTGTCTGTTTCATTACAGCCGGACCCAGGGCAAGAAGTCAGAGGCAGTGTTCTTCTAGTCTCTGGCTTGCTCCCCATACTGGGAGCCTGTTCATGCCTGCCTAGTGCCAGATTGGTGGTTGGCTCAGTCTGGCTTTTTTGAGGGAATGTTAGGCTTCTGATTATTCAGATACTTATAGGTCATATCACTGAATGTAGAATATCCTCTCTCCTCTCTGCCACCCACTGATGCATTTGTGATACAGCAGCCACACGTGCAATGCTTCTAGAGGCAGCAGAAATATTTTTCTAATGACTCAAAAAAATTTGTCTTGACCTGGTAGACCATAACTCTTAGTATTTTCAAGCTGTCACACAGATGTAACATTCAGAAATCCCTGGTGGAAAAGGAGAACTGTAGAAAGGTTTGTTTTAGGAAGACAAAGATATAGACAGAAAAAGTTAAAACCCCAAGAGAATATAGGTGACTTTGGAAGTAGCCAGTTGTCCACTGCTGTAGAATATAGGGTATCGATATATCTAGTGTCTTCAGAGTTACCCAACTATCACAAAGCAAAAGTATGAAAATGGCTATCTCTTAGCAAACTGAATTTCCAAATATCAAAGTGCATCGCCAAGAAGTATAAAAGCAAAATACCTAGTTTTACAAGTACAGAATCATTGACCAAGGAGAACTATGCAGCATTTTTAGTTTATCTTCCTGTTTTTATATTTATCTCACTTTTATGAAATGTCTCCACTTATATAATACTCACTTCAGTGTCTACTTACCCATGGGAGCAAACTCTGATGGTCACTTCTGGTAGATACTGATAACAGCTCTCTGGAAGGGTAAACTTCATACAAATTGAAAGACAGAGATTAAATTTTTAAGATTTTTCACATATAATAAATGTATCTTCTCATACTAGCTGTGATATTTCAGTAGAAACAAACTTAGACAAGAACTTTTCCCTTTTTTTTTGTCATTATGTTCAGACCTCGGTTAAAATGCTGACCTAGATAATCATATATATGAAATATACTTGCATTTACATATGGTTAAAAATCACATTACTTTAATACAATATTTTCCTTCATTTTTTTAAAGTCCTAGGCTCTCTTACTATAGAAATGGCTTTAAGCTGTGAACTGTATTCTCAAATGATGTCATTCTCAGCTTCATGATGTTATAGTCAAGAACAGGGCACACATGCCCTAATTACACTGGATTGCAATAGAGCTGAAAGTTATCCACCTCAAAGTATGCATATATATATATATATTATCATTGCTCTTTCACCAGGTAATTATATTTATGAAATGTTTATTTATGAAATTTTATCGCAAAAGAATATAGTGTCAGAAATCACCTGTTTACCATGTCTTATGATTAGAATATTTTCTTTTGTGTTTAGCATAATCTTGCATTGCTTTGGTAATCATGGCCCTGGAAGCAATGTCCATAATATATATATATATATATATATATATATATATATATATATATATATATAGTGAGAGAGAGATACAAATAGATATACATATAGATATGCATGTGTATATATATGTATTTAATGTGTGTATGTTTGTGTGTATATACATGCCATATAGTCTACGTATTCAGTGGAAAAGTAATTGACACCCTCTATATCTTTGTTATAGATATAGACAATTTTTTTGTAACTGTATTCCATGATGCTAATGCTACAAGGATATTGCCTAACAATACATTTCTCTGAATGAATCTCTGCAGTTAAGCAATACATCCCTGTAATTTGATAGGATGAGAGAAATTTTTCAGGGTTTGAATATATAAATTTGCTCCTTGGAAGGCATTACATAGTGCTGGCAATAATTATAGACCTTGTATTTGAGCTTTAATGACTGAAAACATCCCGACATGGAGTTCCCAGCTGTTGTCTCTTTCTCTTTCATTCTTATTATTTTATCAAATTTGACCAAGAGGGATAGCTAAAGGTCATATTTGATTGGAGTAATGGAGTATGGTAAGCCATTCTTTGAAATTATAAATCAATTTAGGATGCTATAACAGTATAACCATAGACTTGGTATACTACAAACAGAATTTTTTCACAGTTTCTGGTGCTGAGAAATTCAGTATCATGGCACTGACAAATTGTGTGTCTGATGAAAGTCGATTTCACAGCTCATAGATGGAACTTTCTAGCTGTGTGGGAAAGGCAAAGGAACTCTCTCAAGACTATTTCGAGGAACAGGTCTCATTCGTAACTTCCCTCAGGGAGTAGTCATCTTCCATATGTTTTATTTGTAAAACAATTAATAACTTCAGGTATGTTTCAGTGAAGAACATATTCAGATATAACAGTAGAGGAATTCAGGCTTTTTTGGCTGCTTTGTTCACAGAATTCTCATGTCAATGTATACTAGTAAATTAAGTCATTATCGATTCTCTCTTAGTGCCATTGATCCAGAGGTAAACGCTGGTTAACTATAATGTATGCAATCACCATTACTCTCCTTCAGTCCTCTGGTACCACTGAAATATAGAGAAAATCTCCCGCACTAGCATTCAGAAAGGCTGCCTTTAGAGGCTACCTACTGCTATTTATTGTTGTATTTTTAACCTGTGATCAGCGGTAAAAATAACTCTACAGGAGAGCCAACAGCATCACAACCTAGGTGTTGAAGGGATGCACTCTTCTCTCTTCAGTGTTTCTTTACCACTAGTGCTGTGCTTCATTCGGAGTCAGCACTTTGTGAGAATATATTGACAGGACTTCATTTAGTTGGGTTTTTTTGAGATTGTAATTTAATTACAATATTTTCTCTTCTCTTTCCAGTCTCCAAATCCTTCCATGTATTCCTCCCCACTCTCCTTCAAATTCAAGTCCTTTTTTATGTTAATTGTCACTACATGGATATATGCTTTTGTATATACATTGTCTTAGTCAGGGTTTCTATTCCTGCACAAACATCATGACCAAGAAGCAAGTTGGGAAGGAAAGGGTTTATTCAGCTTACTCTTCCAAATCGCTGTTCATCACTAAATGATGGACTAAAACTCAAGCAGGTCAGGAAGCAGGAGCTGATGCAGAGGCCATGGAAGGATGTTTCTTATTGACGTGCTTCCCTGGGTTGCTCAGATTGCTTTCTTATAGAGCCCAGGACTACCAGCCCAGGGATGGCACCACCAACAAGGGGGCCCTCCCTCCTTGATCACTAATTGAGAAAATGCTCCAGAGCTGGATCTCATGGAGGCACTTCTCCAACTGAAGCTCCTTTCTCTGTGATAACTTGAGCCTTTTTCAAGTTGACACACAAAAATAGCCAGTGCATACACATATATTCCTTTTTTTAAATATTTGCTTATTTTCTATATTCTTTGTTTACATTCCAAATGATTTTCCCTTTCCCGGTTCCCCCCTCACCATAAGTTCCCTAAGCCCTATTCCCTCCACACATTCTCCTATCAATCCCCTCCTACTTCTCTGTCCTGGTGCTCCCCTACAATGCTGGAAGAACATTTTCAGGATCAGGGACCTCTCCTTCCTTCTTCTTGGGAGTCATTTGATATGTGAATTGGATCTTGTATATTCAGAGTTTCTTTTGTGATTGGGTTACCTCACTTAGGATGATATTTTCCAGATCCAACCATTTGCCTAAGAATCTCATGAATTCATTGTTTTTAATTGCTGAGTAGTATTCCATTGTGTAACTATGCCACATTTTCTGTATCCATTCTTCCATTGAGGGACATCTGGGTTCTTTCCAGCTTCTGGCTATTATAAATAGGGCTGCTATGAACATAGTGGAGCATGTGTCCTTATTGCATGCCGGGGAATCTGGGTATAGGCCCAGGAGTGGTATTGCAGGGGCTCCTGGAAGTGTTATGCTCAGTATTTTGAGGAACAGCCAGACTGATTTCCATAGTGGTTGTACCAACTTGCATTCTCACCAACAGTGGAAGAGTGTTCCTCTTTCACCACATCCTGGACAACACCTACTATCTTCTGAGTTTTTAATCTTACCTATTCTAACTGGTAATATTTTCATATTATTTCATATTCTCATGGTGGTTTTGATTTGCATTTCTCTAATGACTAATGATGTTCAACATTTTTAAGGTGCTTCTCAGCCATCCCAAGTTCTTCATGTGGAAATTCTTTGTTTAGCTCTGTATCCCATTTTTTAAAATGGTTATTTGGCTCTCTGGCATCTAACATCTTAAGTTCTTTGTATATATTGGATATTAGCCCTCTGTCAGATGTAGGGTTGGTGAAGATCAACCCTTTCCCAATTTGTTTGTTGCTGTTTTGTCCACTTGACAATGTCCTTTACCTTACAGAAACTTTGTAATTTTATGAGGTCCCATTTGTCAATTCTTGATCTTAGAGCATAAACTATTGGTCTTCCATTCAGGAACTGTTCACCTGTGCTCATGGATTGGCAGGATTAATATAGTAAAAATGGCCATCTTACCAAAAGCAATTTACAGATCAATGCAATCCCCATCAAAATCCCGACTCAGTTCTTCATAGAGTTAGAAAGAGCAATTCTCAAATTCATCTGGAATAACAAAAAACCCAGGATAGCTAAAACTATTCTCAACAGTAAAAGAACTTCCAGGGGAATCAGTATCCTGGACCTCAAGCAGTACTACAGAGCAATAGTGTTAAAAACTGCATGATATTGCTACAGTAATAGGCAGGTGGATCAATGGAATAGGATTGAAGATCCAGAAATGAACCCATACACCTATGGCCACTTGATCTTCGACAAATGAGCTAAAACCATCCAGTGGAAACAAAATAGCTTTTTCAACAAATGGTGCTGGCTCAACTGGAGGTCAGCTTGCAGAAGAATGCGAATTGATCCAGTCTTATCTCCTTGTACTAAGCTCAACTCCAAGTGGATTAAGGACCTACAGGTAAAACCAGACACACTAAAACTAATAGAAAAGAAACTGGGGAAGACCCTTGAGGACATGGCCACATATATATTCCTAAATATTTCCTCACTAACATGACTAGCTAGTGTCAGGGATGAAAAGGATAACACCTACAGACATGTCAAACTGTGTGGAGAAAAGCCCATGAGGCCTTAAACCTACTTGAAGAACGACAGAAATCTGAGTAATCCTAGGATCAGCTGAGGTGGTCCACCCCAGGGAAGAACACATAGCTTGCTTACTTACAGTACTTTGAATGGCACTCTACCATGCAAACATAAGATGTAACTAAACTACTCTTCATGTTATCCATATTCCATATTAATGCTCTTCCTCTCTCTCTCTCTCTCTCTCTCTCTCTCTCTCTCTCTCTCTCTCTCTCTCTCTCTCTCTCTCTCTCTTTATCCTTTTCTCTTTACAGGATTCTCTAAATCCTTGTCAATGACTGTCTTAAAAAAGTGTTGGATTAACTGCTTAAAATTACCTAAGAAACTTTCAAAAGTGCAAGTTATATGAAATGGTCAACTGTAGTGAAATGAATAAGCAAACACATCATTATTTCCTCATCTCAAACAGATTGGCAATCCACAGAGAAATCTGTGTAAATACAGATATATACATTCATAACACAGAATCATCATCCATACTAACAATGAAGGTATAACAGCTTAATTTCATTTAAGCATGTACTCTTTCTTAGTGCTATTTCTCTCACTCACCATTAAACATATGCAAGTGTTCCAGCTTTCTGCAGGGAACATCTAAAGATTACCACTTAACAAACTTTGGAATAAGAGGAAGAGATGTATCTGACCTTGCAGTCATCCCTTTGAAATGAAACTCCGTGCACTATTTTTCCCTTCCATATTTCTATTATTAACTCACTATTCATCACAGTGTAAACAGGCATATTAGAATCTTTAGCACAGGTAACATTTTGAGAAATGTAAACCTTTCAGACAGGTGTCCGCCATTCTGAGACATTTTTGTTGTTGTTGTTAGTTTTGTTTTGTTTTATTTTTTTAAGAAATCCTCTTAGACTTCCAGTGGAAGAAGAAAATCGTCAACAACTCACAAAATCCTCAGTCAAAAACTTGTCCTGCCTACAAGATGTGCAGGGATAAAGATGGAGCAGAGACTGACCAATGAGCAATGACCAATGACTGGCTCAGTTTGAGACGTATCCCATGAGAGAGCCAACCCTGACACTATTAACCCCTGATACTCTGCTATGCTTGCAGACAGGAACCTAGTATAACTGTCTCCTGAGAAACATTATTCAGAAACAGATGCAGAGACCCATGGCCAAACATCAGGCAGAGCCCCAGGGATTTTGTGGAAGAATAAGGGATAAAATTGAGCAAGACAGACAGGTCAAGGATACCACAAGAAGACCTACAGAGCCAATTAACCTGGGCCCATGTGCCTCACAGAGATTGAACCACCAACCAAAAAGCATGCAGGGGCTGGATCTAGGCTCACACGTGTTTATAGCTGATATGGAACTTGGTCTTCATAGGGGTCCCCTAACAATTGGAGCAGGAGCTGTCTCTGATGCTGTCGCCTGCCATTGAACCCCACTCTCCATACTATACTGTAAAACTGAGTCACAGCTGGAAACAAGGTGATTAGTCCTGCTGATACTGGATGTCCCAGGGTGAGGTAGTTCTCTGAGGAGAAGAAGGAATAAATAGGGGAAGGATTTTTAACAATGGAACTGAGAGAAGTGGAAGGAGGGGCTGTCATTGGGATGAAATATGATTAAAAATTACGGGGGGGGAGAGAGAGAGAGAGAGAGAGAGAGAGAGAGAGAGAGAGAGAGAGAGAGAGAGAGAGAGAGAGAGAGATCTTGCCTTAATTCTGATCAAGCCTCCAAACTTTGTTCTTTCTCTATTAGAATGTCAGAATCTGTTCACTAACAATGTAACTTCATTACATTAGTTTTACATTACATTAGAATAATTAGTTTTCTATTAGAGAAAACAGAAATGTATTAAGTCTGTGTTATGTAACAAATGTTACATTTCTGATAACATAATGGCAAACAATACCCATTATACACATCCTATGGCTAATCCAACATTATGTGATGCAACTACTACAGAAAAAAAAAAGACAAGAGGGATAGGAACATGGCTTTGTTTGTCAAGTACTGATTTTGTGAGCATGAGGACCAGAGTTTAAATCTACAACACACATCCTAAACAATTCTTAAAAGCCAAATATAATCTTAAATGCCTGTAACTCTGTTGTGAATGTGAAGATGGGCAGGTACATGGAACTTGCTCACCACCGAGTCTAGCCAACTGGTGAAAATCATTCAGTGGAAAAGCCTGACTCAAAAGACAAGGTGGGAATTGGTGACAGGAATGCCCTGGTATCAACCTTCAGCCCCCACCTACACACAAACATACATGCATTTGTACCTGCATACAAATGAGTACATATGCACCACACATACACAAGCACACAATGTCACCTCCCCACCCTACCTCACACAGAGGTAAACACAGTTCTTTCTTGCATGGACTTGCATATAAACATGAACCAGGGCTTCTCTGTATCATTCTGGCTGTCCTAAAACTCACTCTGTAGACCAGGCTGGCCTCAAACTCAGAAATCCACCTACCTCTGGCTCTGCCTCCCAAGTGCTGGGATTAAAGGCATTTGCCACCACTGCCTGGCACCATAAGTCAATTTCGAATTCAAATAGTTAAGTAAATAACTTCTATTGTTAAGAAAGGAAAAACTGGAGTATATATTTTTTCTAATCTTCCTTTTTCACACCATGGCACTTCTGTAAACCTTTCTTATCAGAGGAGTGCAATTTCAGTTTGCATCTCTTTTCTCTCTAGAAACATTACACTGAATCAATTTTATAAATGCTCTTCTTTCTTTCCAATAAAATTATCTCTTGTATATAAATTGAGTACATTCTTGGTTTTACAACCGAATAGTTCATAGCTAACTCAGGAAAATAAACTTTATAGAATAATATAAATATTGTACTATACTCCAAAAGCAATCAAAAGTATTGTAGAGAGTGTTTTCAGCATTAGAAATGGCGCTTAGGGACTTGTTCATTCTGGGACAAGTACTGTATGACTAAGTGACGATTCCAGCCCAGGAACACACATTTATCACATACCTGAAATTATTATTATTTGAAATAAGATTTTGAAATGCTATTTCCAGCTTATAATACCAAGGAAACAATCCAAAAAGGCACTTCTGCATGTTCATTCCCATAAAAGTACACACAGCATATGATAGAATCTGGCACTCTTTAGAATGTTCAAGCTATGAAAATTGACATCTCACTGTCAAAACCAGATCTTTCTAAGTATGCTCAAATATAAAACACAGTGACACCTCATGAACTTTTCAGTGAATTATCACGTGCTCGTAAAAAGCCATCTTTTTTCATTATATAGTACAATGTAAAATCTCTGGTACTGTTTTGACATATTTGAGTCTCAATAGATTCCCAAAACCCAACTAAGAGGTCTGTTATGGACAGAAAAGGGTCCTTCCTGAAAGCTAACCCTGTTTCTCCTTGTGTTGAACAGAGGGCCAAATTGATATTGTGAGCCTGAAAGAGAGGTCCCTGCCCAGTCACCTGAGCAGCAAGGGAGATTTGGCCCTAGTGATGTGGGTGAGGAAGAACTGGCAAATTGACCAACTCAGCTATTATGCAGGCCCAGATCAAGGGCTTTGAACTGGGCCACCCCAACCTTTGCCCACCATCCATGAGCTGCTAGAGTATATGAAGGGACTGCTCCTGCTGTGCACAGTTGCAGGATCTCCATGACTCACAGCAACAGCAGGGTATCTTGAGAGGAGTTTAGTATTGATGTCTTGAAGCAGACCAAATGACTCATTGCAATGCACATTTGGAAGTACAGCTCTTTGGGCAAAAGGGTATACTTCGTGACACAATGTGACACACAGCACTTTCGGGGGTAGGTTATAATGGTGAAGATTCATCTGTAAGGTTGTAGAAATGAGTGTGATTGTGGTTTATAATGCAAAACTCAAAAGCAGTCAGTTAAAAGACAGAGCCCCCCCCCCCAGTCCTGCAAGATAGACCAGTTCTCATCAGGCATTGTAGGCCAATTTAATTTTCAACTCAGCAGGTTTCACTTACTTGCCAGACAAGATGTTATGCAAATACAACAGCATCTACCTGAAGGAATAAGGTCCAACACCTTATTCTCTTGTGACTCTGGAACTTGCTTATACAGCAGTTATTTGTTCCAAAGAAGAATTTCTCACATCCTACACAATGTGGGGTGTCTTTCCTCAAAGGACTGTGAGTATAAGTGACTGATAAACTGCACTAGGGTCTATTCATCTGGTGTCGTGTGTTAATTGCCAACCTATTTTTTGAGTAGGGTGGGGAATTCATTCTCTAAACTAGATAAACTAAAGAGAACACGAGCAGGGACCTCTCCTACAAAAATGGCATAGACTTAGTCTAAAAGTAAAGTACAGAACTCAAGTCTGAGAAGTCCACTGCTGCCTTTTGCACACTCCACACGATCAGGGCTGCTGAAGAACACATGCAGAGCGCATTCGTGCATCAGGAGTAATGAACTGCTGGAAATTTCCATCCCGGCTTTTCAGGAGTCCTTCACATTGATGACAAAAAAAAAAAAAAAAAAAAAAAAAAAAAAAATCACAGCTGCTTACTCATAGTCACCTTTTCTTCTGTTGTCTTTTGGGTCCTATCAAGGCTATGCATATTCTTTTTTTTTTAACTTTATTTTTTTATTCAATATATTTTTTATTTACATTTCAAATGATTTCCCCTTTTCTAGCCCCCCACTCCCCGAAAGTCTCATAAGCCCGCTTCCCTCCCCCTGTTCTCCCACCCACCCCTTCCCACTTCCCTGTTCTTCTTAAGAGGCCTTAGTTCCAGAAATGCTATGCTATCTGTGGAAAAAAAAAAAAAAAGCAATCACCTTAAAAAAAATCCAAAACTTGGTTCCAATCAGGACTCTAGATTTTCTGTCCTCGAGGTTATTTAATTTCAGGGCTTAATTATTTTAAGCCCTGAAATTAAATAACCTCCTCCTAACTCAGACTGATAGTATGCTGAGGTTAAATTATTAGTTCCTCCCTCTGCAGAATGCCCTGCTGTCCCTGTGAAAATGTTTTAACTCTTATACAGTTACCAACTCTAAATTTCAGTAAACAAGCATTTGCTAGACCGCCCCACTTTTAAACAAACTCTAATTCCAGGAGGGCCCAGTTAAATGAATTTGCATAGCCAACTGTGTGATTCCTCTCACTTCTGAGCAGAGCATATGGGAGTTTACTCAACTAAAGCGACAAAAGAAACATCCGTGGATCCATTCTGTTACAGATAGATAAATGAAGGTAGTATGCTCCGCTGATTAAAGTGTCTGTATCCAAGAACAGATAGCCAAATAGGAGGAGAATATCAGATATTGATGCAATTTAATTTTTCAAGTGGCCACAATTTCCAAAAGAAAAACAAAAAGACACAAAAAGACACAGTGTTAATACTATATATTACTTTACCTATTTTATATCAAAGTTTATTGTTTCAATATTTTGTCAATATTTAAACATCCTCTATTTATACTGTGTTCAAAATTTAGTTTATATTTATATTTTCAACTCTTTTTTGATGTTGTTTTTTAAAACATGGTTTATTTGTATAGCCTTGGATGATCTGAAACCAGCTCTGTAGATGAGGTGGCTTTGAACTTACAGAGATCCACCTGCCTCTGCCTATTAAGTTCTGGGATTAAAGGCATGCCCTACCACCACCAGGCATACTTCCAGCATATCTTCATCTCGACCAGAGCCATTTTAACCCTTCAGTAGACACACTAGGCTGGCAGCAGTTGGGTTACTCAATAGAATGTTAGAAGAGGACTACAAAATCTCTCACTCCAGATCTTTGACAAGGTAACCATGAGCAGTTTCCCAATAGTCTTTCTACTTCATTTCCTTACATACTCAGAGAATAAGGTGACAATGGTCCCTAGGTCAAACTATTTGTAGTTAAGAACCAAGAACAAGCAGCATCAGGTATACAGAACCATAGGATTTAGTGAAAGTTCTTAATGCTCATCTCTGGAAAGGCAGCAGGTACAGCAGCCTCATTCTCTTAGTGTTAAGTCCTATTCCATTCCTTTATTGTGTGAGAATAGAACTCTTTGGTGTTAGATTCTCTTTGGGGAAATCCAGGTCACATGAACACTTTCCTTTTAGTATATCAAATTTTCCAAATAAGTAGAGTTTTATTTAAAAATGTGCTGATGCCACATCAATTATGACTTGCTTCCCTGTGTGTCTATCTTTACCTTCTTCAGTTCTTCATGATACAATCTGTATGTGACATCTTTTGATGATCTCTTCCCTCATCCTTTTTAATACTGAATGTGACCAAGTAGCATTGGTCAAGTGACTTACTCTCACCAATACATAGTTTCCATATCAGAAAAAATGGGAGCAGAAATCCTTCCATCAGATTCTTTGTGTTGCCCATTGATGACATCTATAAAAATGCCAGCTGCTAGTGTAAGGATTTAAAGAAATGTAACATTAAAACCTTTCCCACTTAACAGTTTATCATTCAATTATAACCATTGCCTACATAGAGAGAACAGTGATGAGATAACACCCAAACTGCTCTGCACTGGAATCTAGGATTTTACAGTAACATTTTGTGCAGATAAAAATAGAGATATGCATCGAGAGACATGAGCACAGAGACATATGCACACATAGAGAACAGATTGTCAAAGAAAGTTAGATTTGAGAATAGTAGAGAATATCAAAATTAGAAAAGTCAATGTCTTTCTCATACTTGGCAGCTGAATATGACAGTATTCTAAAATGTTGTTCATTCCAAGGTCATTCTGATTCTACTGGCTAAAAACAGAAAGCCAAAGTGATAATTGAGGTTTTATTCTACTCACAATCTATCATATGGCCCTGAGGAACAAAACTGCAGGAATATTACTCTTGGATTTTTGCCAACTATGCAATATTCATTGCAGAGTTAGCTTCTAATAGACATTTAATTTGGGATTATTTTATTTCAAACGTTTTGAAGAATAAATAAGAGATAAAGATAGTAAGAAACAAATATGAAAAGCTGATTATTTTCATAGCTAAAAGAAATTTGATTTGGAATAGTTGAGATAAACACTTGAACAAAATCTTTATTGTAGAAATTTGTATCCTCAATATCTGAAGTTGACAAGGAAATAAATATACTGAAATCGCCATTTTTACAATGCATTGCAAATTATCTAATTGGTTGTTAATATGGCAGAATAACAAGTTTACCTTGCTATGTGTGTCATTGGAATCAGTGAAAGCTTCAGAATGTGCTACCATTAAAGACTAGAAGACAAATCGAAATTTAAAAATATATCATGTTCCTCTTTTAGAAGCAGAATTTCAACTATTATAACCCCTAATGGGCATAACATAAAATAGCATTTTTGTAAAACAGGAAATAATCTTTAAAATGGGTGGCATAAAATACCTATATTTTATTAACATTTATCAATATAATTTATGAGTAAAGTAGAAACCCTGTGATAATGGCAAAAATAATTTTGCCTGAATATTTGTATTTATCATTTGATTCTATTTAGGATTAGAACAAACCTTATCTTCAGTGATTGGCTTAAGAATTTTAATTCAAATGGAAAGACATATTCTTAGACAAAATGATTTTGCAGACCTATAATTTTCTTAAATAATAGTAATATATTAGTAATACATGTACTATTTACTATAGTATACATGTACAATTTATTATACTATATAGTATAGTATTACTATACTAGTAATACTATTAGTAATAATAGTAATATATTAGTCTCCTTGTAATAAGGTAAAACAATGTGAAGGTATATTATTCTTTATGATTCTAAAAAATTTAGAAATTTCTGCAACCAACTGTTTTTATAATATATATTTCTCATAAAAGTATAGGCTGGAAAACAAAGCAAAGGTAATAGATAGAAATATGTTACTTCATTATTTCACATATTTTTGTTTAACCTAAGATATGTGCTATATGTACAATGATATAAATTTAAAATGCCAGACTTTTATAAAAAAATGTTTTCAAGGGCCAGTGTTGTAGCACAATAGTAGAGAATTGTCTACGACATGAAAGACCCTTGCTTCATAACCACACACTAAAAACTAGATTGAACAAAGCAAATGCTTTTCTCAACATAAAGAAACGTCGTATTGTCTATGGGCAATTTATCTTCATCTTCATAAAAATTATTCAATAGGAAAGAAAAATACTAACATAAATTTAAAATATATTATCAGAGAGACTTAATGATCAATTTTATTAAATTTATATATTTATTTATTTATTTATTTATTTATGGAGATAATACATATGTAATGATGTGCATGTGGGTGTCAGAGGCCTGAGTGAGGGAGTTATATTTCCTCTTTCACTATGTGAGTGCCAGGAATGAACTCAAGTCAACAGACTTGGAGGCAAGCATCTTTATTCACTGAGCCAACTCACTGGCCCTCTACTGTAGATTTGAGGTGGGAGAAGAAAAGCTCAAAAGGAGGGAAGCAGAGGTTGAGGATGAGGTGGCTTAAGAAATACATCACAGCATTAGCCTAACACAGGAAAGATATAAGACAACTAGAGAGAGAAGAAGAAGTAAGGGAAAGAGATACATATACAGAGAGAGAGGGAGATGAAGGGAGAGGGAGGGAAAGGGGGAGAAAGAGAAAGGGGGAGGGAGAAGGATATGGAGGGAAAGGGGAGGGAGGGGAAGGGAGAGGGAGGGAGAGAGAATGAATTGTGAAGTATGTGAAGAATGGCTATTTCTCCCACACTAAAAATAGTTGTGTACATTTTCAAAAAGCTCAGCGAAGTGTATGTGGAATAAAACTAGACTCACATGAAGATATATTGCTATAGAAATAACATACCTTCCCAATGAGAAGTCACTCTACACACTTAGTAATTAATAAAGTAAAAGCTCTTTTAAAAAGAGCATGTATCTGTCTCTGGCTCGTGGCCATAGAGAAGCTCACCCTGAGTAGGTTTTGCTGACTTTTATGCACCTTGGGTTTACATGTTCCACATACCCAGTCATCCTTAAACCTCGTTCAGGTCCTGGCCCCAGGTTACACTATGAACAATTTAAGCAGAGAGGGAGAGAGAGAGAGACTCAGAGAGAGAGATAGAGAGAGAGAGACAGAGAGAGAGAGAGCAGGCTCAAAATATGTTCACATGGGTAGATGGGAGATTTATGCACCAATATTATTGCCAGAATTATTTCTTAAGTACTCGTGTGGTTCTTTTGAACAGCTGTTACCCAGGTTTGTCCGGCTCACCTGGCGGTATTGTGCTTTTCCTGATAAGAACACAGGAGATTTAATTGCAAACCAAGACCTAAAAATGGCTATGACTCCACACTGCCCCTCTGAGCTGCTTTCTGATATGCAGGTGGGCCTAATGACTAGTTGTACAGCAGGCTTCATTCCTTCTGATTTGTTAATTGAGCTTAATTATAGGGCAATATGGTTAAACAAATACTGTTAGAACTTTCTCAGCAACCCTAAATACATAAGCCTATGGGGAACATTCCCACTCAGTCCACTACATACAGTATATTCTACTCCCTGAGAAGATCTAAATTCTGATGAACTAACAGAGGCTTAAAATTTGGAAACTAAGTTTTCATCCTAAACTTTTGATTTACATTGTGGTCGGTTTCTGCTAGATTTCCTAATCAGCACTGAACTTACTTGTGTCTTTGCAGATGCCTCATATCTTGTATATAATCTCCTCATGTGTGTCCTGTCTCTCATGAATATTAGAATTTTATATCCTTACCATTCTACTTTGTCATTTGGAATTTTTGTTACCAAACTCCAGATGGAAAACATTTTATTCTTTATTCAAATGAGCTTTGCTTTCTACTGTTTACTACTTTTAGTCAGAAAAAGATAAAAATTTTGGCAATACAGATGCTGGAAAGAACCCAGGTATCCCTCAACAGAAGAGTGGATACAAAAAATTTGGTATATCTACACAATGGAGTACTATTCAGCCATTAGAAACAATGAATTCATGAAATTCTTAGGCAAATGGATGGAGCTAGAGAACATCATACTAAGTGAGGTAACCCAGACTCAAAAGGTGAATCATGGTATGCACTCACTAATAAGTGGTTATTAACCTAGAAAACTGGAATACCCAAAACATAATCCACACATCAAATGAGATACAAGAAGAAAGCAGGAGTGGTCCCTGGTTCTGGAAAGTCTCAGTGAAACAGTATTTGGCAAAACCAGAACGGGGAACTGGGAAGGGGTGGGAGGGAGGACAGGGGAAGAGAAGGGGGCTTACGGGACTTTCGGGGAGTGGGGGGGGGCTAGAAAAGGGGAAATCATTTGAAATGTAAATAAATTATATTGAATAAAAAAAAAGAAGTTCAAAAAATTTTGGCAATATACTATATGCTCTGATATATAAAATAAATAGTACCCTGTCCATATGATTTTAATATGAATTTTATGCTTTATGATATTTCATGTACCTACAGCAAGTTAATACCATTACATTTTACAACCAAGTCTTTGGCATCAATTCTCAGTTATACCTGATTTAGAACCAAAGCCTGAAGAATAAAATAATAAACATCACAGTATTTAAATATAGGTATTAAAGTAGTCAGTAATGAGTCACCAGATCCATCTTCAAACTGTCGATCCTCCATTTTTCATGTGCCATCAATTCAATTTTCCAAATGTATCACGAGTCTAAAGCTCATGTTCATTTTGACCACTTCTAGCTGTTGTTCTACTTCTCTTATCGAGACCACTGACACTGTTTCCTAGATGCTTACTTAATGTTGACTCATGGGTCTTCCGAGATTATTTAATTTTGTTATATTGATAATGATTGAAAAATGATAATTTCAGTACAATTACCCCCACATTGTATGGAATTGTTTATCATCTAAACTGTTATGGATGCAATGGAACTGCGACACATCAATAAATACATGATGGCAGTTTCTCTTTTGTTTAAGGGTTTAGGATATATTTAAGAGAATAATACCTGCAAGTTAGTAAATGCTAAGCCCAACCTTATCTAACTGAGAAGTTATTCAGACTTCACACAATAAAACATGCCTAAGACAATAGGCTAAATTTGAGTTTAGCATTGTCCCATTTTAGTGCTATGTGTTTGGAACATTATTCAAAATTTACAGAAAGAAAAAGCAAGTTCCTATTAATGATGCATTCTCTCTTATACTAAAGACAAATGCATAGACAGTAATAGATTACTTATTGTGGAACTTCTCTGGAATACTTTTAAGTAGGTATGTGTGACATCTAGGAGCCAAAATGGCAGAGAGCCTCTCGTAACTGGTCTAAACAAAGAATTTTCACCTGAAGAACTTCGAATGGCTGAGAAGCATCTTTAAAAAATGCTCAACATCATTAGTCATTAGGGAAATGCAAATCAAGACAACCCTGAGATTTCACCTTACACCAGTCAGAATGGCTAAGATTAAAAACTCAGGAGACAGCAGGTGTTGGTGAGGATGTGGAGAAAGAGGAACACTCCTCCAGTGCTGGTGGGGTTGTAAATTGGTACAACCACTCTGGAAATCAGTCTGGCGGTTCCTCAAAAAACTAGGCACGTCACTTCCAGAGGATTCTGCTATACCACTCCTGGGCATATATCCAGAGGATTCCCCAGCATGTAATAAGAATACATGCTCCACTATGTTCATAGCAGCCCTATTTATAATAGCCAGAAGCTGGAAAGAACCCAGGTATCCTTCAAAAGAAAAATGGGTACAAAAATGTGGTATATATACACAATGGACTACTATTCAGCCATTAGAAACAATGAATTCATGAAATTCTTAGACAAATGGATGGAGAACATCATACTAAGTGTGGTAACCCAGTCTCAAGAGATCAGTCATGGTATGCACTCACCAATAAGTGGATATTAGCCTAGAAAATTGGAATACCCAAAACATAATCCACACATCAAATGATGTCCAGGAAGAACAGAGGAGTGGCCTCTGGTTATGGAAAGACTCAGTGTAGCAGTATATGGCAAAACCAGAACAGGGAAGTGGGAAGGGGTGAATGGGGGAAGAGGAGGGAGGGAAGAGGGCTTAAGGGACTTTCAGGGAGTAGGGAGCCAGAAACTGGGGGAAATCATTTAAAATGTAAAAAAAAAAAATATATTGAATAATAAAAAAGAACAAAAAAAAGTAAGTGTGTGTGTGTGTGTGTGTGTGTGTGTGTGTGTACACATTGGGGAATTCATGTTTACTGCTTGTGCTTGTATGTGGAGGTGAGAGAAAAACCTCAGATAATATCCCTCAGGAACGTCCCTCCATTTGTTATTTAATACAGGATATCTAGCTAGCATGGAACTCATCAAATAGGCTACTTGGCCAGATAATCCCAGAAGTCTACCTCTTTATTCTCCAGTGCTGAGATCACACAGTGCACCATCAAACTAGACTTTATTGATGTGAGTTTGGGGGCTTGAAATCAAGCTTCATGCTTATAATACAACTGCTTTACAGATCTCCAGCATTCTGGCACATTTTTGAAAGTATAATATCTGACATTTTATTTAGAAATTGCTTATTTCTCACTGCTGTAATTGTCTTCAATGAACAAAAACTTATTAAATAATTTGGTATACACAACAGCCTTAGTTGTATGGCATTTAAGAAAGGAAAATATAAAAGTAATTTGCATTAAACAATGCAAAACAAAGAGAAGAGCAACCCAGGAAACAAAAGCAGATGCAAAGTAAGTAAGAATAGAATTGGCATCAATAAACTGTAGCTTAAATAATAGGAAAATACCCTTTGTAAGAGAGATAATTCTAGGAAATACTTAAAACTACTTACTCAATTTGCCATTTTACAGTGGCTACAGAAATTGTCCTGTGTATGTCTGTGTGTGTGTGTGTGTGTGTGTGTGTGTGTGTGTGTATGCTTATGGTGTGAAGATATCCACAGGGGCTAAAGAATGTATATGATCTCCAAGGCTGGAGTTACCAGATGTTGTCACCTACATGATGTAGATGCTGGGAAGTGAACACCAGTCCTGGAAAAGAGTAGTAATCATACTTATCCACTTAAACATTTCTCCAAACAAGAAATTATATTATTTTATTCACACAATTAACACAGCCTTCTAAAGGGATAGAAAACATGAAGCCGTTTTGACAGTTCTTACATACAATTAGTGACATGGTTGATTTTATGAAGTCACTTTTGAGTTAGACTAGAGGTCAAGAATTTTTTATTTATTTTATTTACTTGAATACATATGTGTATGTGTGCGTATGATATGTGTGGAGTGTGTGGTGGTGCATGTGGTGTGTGTGTGTGTGTGTGTGTGGTATGGTGTGTCTGTTGTATGTGTATGTGTGTGTGATATGTGTATTTGTGGAGTGTGTGTTGTATGTGTCTTCTGTGGTGTGTGTGCTTGTGTGTTCATGTGTGTGTGTATGTTCGTGTGTGTGTGTGTGTGTGTGTGTATGTGTGTTTTGCTGGGCATGGAACCCATCACTTCACATAGACTTTCACAAATACATGTCACTCAGCCCTATCCTTAGATATCTACAAACAATTTAGTGATTTTACTTGTGAGTTTATCATTTCCTCTATGAACAGTTTTTATATTCATTGATTTCTTGAAGAATGAAAATTGCCTCCAAAGTGTCATAAATTTGAATACTTGGTCCCTAGTTGATGGAACTGTTTAGGAAGGATGAGAAGATATGACTTTGTTGGGGGATGTATGTCCCTAGTGATAGACTTTGGGATTTTTAAAAGACCATGCCATTTTGAGTTAGTTCTCTCTGCCTCATACGTCCAAATATTGAGATGAGCTCTTATCTACTCCTCAAGTTGCAGGCAGCATGGAGGTTGCCACGTACCCCTCTGAGGAGAGTGAAGACTCAGCTCCGACACTATAATCCAATTAAACAGTACTTTAGAAATTGGCTCGATCTGTGTATTTTTTAACCCAGCAATAGAAATATATATAAGTCACTACTTGATGACTTTCTACAGGCAGAAACCAGGCCTACCAGAGCACTTAATACAAATGACTAATGTAACATTTGTTGAATGATGACTTATTTACTCACATATGTGGTGTACAGAACTATATCACTGAACATATCTGTGAACATAAATCTATGAACATGAGATTCTCATGTTTCCTCATAAAGAACAAGAGAGCACATAGCTATTGTAGGCAGAGACTCTCAAATTGTGTGGAGTCCCTGGATTAGAAGCAGAACAAGAAGGCATCTGAAATGCAATGTTTTGAGCTGCAAGGATACAGAAATTCTTAAGGTTCACAGAATTCCTAGATTCAAGATCTTCACAATAGTTCATGGGGGTTCTGATTCAGGTATATCTTAGAACTACTGCTCAAAGCATAACAGGAGATAGTGTAAACTAGGCACAGACAAGTCTCTACAAAGTGAGCATATAGTGAAACAATGTATTATATGCAAGAAGTAACTCACCATGTGAAATAACTTTGTCTAAAATGATTATTCATTGTGAAACAAAGCAAAATAATTTTATATTTTTCTCATGTAATATTAACTCTCTGGCTATATAAACTCTGGTTTTGCCATAATGCTAAAAGAATAAAAAAACCAAAATTATCAACCTAAGATTGAGTTTATTCACTGACAAATGTTAGGCATCTTTTTTCCATAAGAGAGTCATTTTATACATTTATGATCTTGCTAATCTAATTACACTTAATTATATTAGCACAACTCTAGAGATAAAGAGCCAGCAATAACTCCATGGAAACTAGTGTTTCATTTTCTGTGATTTAAGCATTTAATTCTATGAAATATATAACATTTACTAAAGGGGATATAATATGTGTGTGTGTGTGTATGTATGTATATATGTGTGTGTGTGTGTGTGTGTGTGTGTGTGTGTGTATCTGATGCACACTGAAGAAAAATAATGAGCCACTGGTTGGTTGCTTGGTTGTTTATTTGTTTTTTGTAAAGTTCTTCGATTCAAACTGCTTCAGTTACTTACAAACTGAAATGCTTGTTTATAGGAGTCCAAGGATTTTCTCATGGCCAGGGAAGAAGTTTCTATGTTAAGAAAAAATAATTAGAAGGCCATTAGTAAGAAAGAGATCACAGGTAATAAGCAAGTAAAGTCAGAGAAGAGTTAGATTGGTGACTTCTGCTGGCACCAAAGGGTCTGACAAGGACATCAGCTTCCTTGTAAGCTACTTCAAGAAATAAAAATCTTTCCTTAGCTTGCCTCAACAACATTCCTTCTGTGCTGCTCTACCTTTTACTCTTTGGCTCAGCTTAAGTCATACTTACTGCATGTTTTCTGACTGTATTAACATATCTTATTTTTGTGAAGCAAGCCTAGCAGCAGGGAAGAAACAATAAATAAATATTAAAATATCTCTAATTCTTAGGTTTGCTGAAAAATTTCTCTCATAACAAATGATCTAAGATTCTTGTACCAAGCAGAAAATCTGAGAAGCCTAAAAGTCTTCTGACTTCCACTCACTGTCACTGTGACAGAGCCTAGGAAAACAACTTTAGGGGGGGAAAGGTTCATTTTGTCTCATCATTTAGGAAGCTTTTGGTCAATCATGGCAAAGGAAGATTTGTGGAGCAGAAGCTCCTGTTCATGGGAGCAGAAGCACAATGTAGAGGCATTTTTAAGTAGTGGCCCAGAAGAAATGAAAGGGAAGCTACCAGCTATAGCCTCCCTCCCAAATGTTCTACTGGTTCCCAATACAGTGCCACCAGATTCAGACCCAGTATTCTGAATAAGAGCCCGTGGAAGATTTGTTAGAATAAAGTCATTGGGGGTGAAGCGACTGCAGGTATGGCACTTGACTTGACTCTCAGTCTCTAAAATCACTACACCACTAAAATCAGACCAGAGACTCTTTGAAAGCTATCTCATATTCACTAGTGTATCCACTGAGTGGTGATAAACAATGACTATTTAGCTGAAGTTACTTATCTCATTGATGAAAATGTCAAGAAATGTGAAAAGAATCATGAGCGTTTAAATAATAACACTAATTTTAAGCTACAACAAAAATGAAAGCTAGTGTTCTCTAATTGTAAGCTGTTTGGATACATTTTCTTTTATGAACCTTATATTCTCCTTCATCACAATAACCTTTCCATTAAGAAATATAACTTACTGTTTTCTGATAACAACCTTAATTTTCCAATTAGATATCACATGAATAATATTTTGTTCAATGTGATGCCTTCTCTTCGATTTTTAAATCTAGTATGAATATGTTCATTTTCATATATAGATAACAAATAAAAAACTTCTCATATGTATTGCCATTAAAGTTACAGAAAAACTTGATTGATCCACCATAATTTTAATAATTATAAGTGACATTTTGGCCTTTGTTACAGTTTTTTCTAATTATGTCTTGAGTTCTCTCTATAGAGAATAGCTATAAATGATATATCTTCTCTAACAGCTCTAGGTAGTTTGGTGGGTATTCATAATAGGTCTGTTAGTTGATATTCTGTGATTGGATTGCAAGGTATATATGTGTTTGAGCAGTGACCAGATAGTCTTATGCTGTGGAATTTGCTTATACTGGAATAATGCCCTTGTGGATTCTGTCCAAGCTGTGTTCAGTCTATCTCTTCAACCATTTGATGCTTAGTCTATATTGTCAATGTGACAGTTCTGAGAATCACTTAAAAGAGACATGTCTGAACATGTTTGTGAGAACCATTTTTACAGAGATTTAACCTGATATGGAAAGATCCCACCCCTAACCCCAAATACAAGAGTAAAACTATTTTATGGGCTCAGGTCCCATTCTAAACAATAAGATAAAGATAAGTAGAGCCTCTGCTTCCTAGATGTGGACACAACTGGCAAGCTGTTTCACACCCTTGCTATCCTCTTAGACCTAAAAACAAAATAAACTCTTCCTTTCTGAAGTTTCTCTCATCAAGTATTTTGTTATCAACCATTCCAGAGACTATTAATAAGAAGAAACTTTAGAGACAGTGTTTGGATGTGTCTCAGTGGGGGAAAACAATAAAAGCATTGTCCCTAAGAGAAAAGGGGCGAGAGAAGAAAGGTATTGACAAAAGTCAAAGGAAAGGGCTCAAGGGTATTAGACTCTTCAACAGGTCAAACATAGAGCAGTGAGTGACCTTGTGGCCAGAGTGTGTGTAGAGTATCCAAGGCTTTATTCAATTATGTTTCTCATGACAAGTTCTAATAAGTAGGTTTAAGGAAAGTAGATATTTTCTTGAGTAACCTGTTGAATGATAAGCAGTCAGGCATAGCTTATCTGTGAAACCTACATTAGTTGTGTGACAGCTAATGAAACCACTAGGAAGTTGTATCTATGAGCTCCAGAAAATGGTGCGAAAAGAAAGAAGGTTTGTAATTCAGGCAGACACAGACATTGACTACCCTGAGGAC
Source organism: Apodemus sylvaticus (assembly GCF_947179515.1). Classification (NCBI taxonomy): domain Eukaryota; kingdom Metazoa; phylum Chordata; class Mammalia; order Rodentia; family Muridae; genus Apodemus; species Apodemus sylvaticus. Next base: position 47,816,381 of record NC_067482.1, on the reverse strand, counting down.
CTGGGGGAAGGTACAGTCTTGAAAACCATGTTAAGGGTGACCAAGCCCTGCTTCTGATACAGGAAAGCCTGCGTTCAAGTAGATGATAAAGGAATGTATGGAAAGACTGACTACAAAAAGGAAGTTAAAAGAACATTTCATCCTTTTTTCTGAGAGTTTTTGCTTAAAACGTGGAAACAATATTATGTACTTTATAAACTGAAATAAAAATATACCATCAAAGAAAATAGATATCATATAAAGAAAATTTTTTTCTTTTTTTTATTCGATATATTTTTTTACATTTCAAATGATTTCCCCTTTTCTAGCCCCCCACTTCCCGAAAGTCCCGTAAGCCCCCTTCTCTCCCCCTGTCCTCCCACCAACCCCTTCCCACTTCCCCGTTCTGGTTTTGCCAAATACTGCTTCACTGAGTCTTTCCAGAACAAGGGGCCACTCCTCCTTTCTTCTTGTACCTCATTTGATGTGTGGATTATGTTTTGGGTAATCCAGTTTCTAGGTTAATATCCACTTATTAGTGAGTGCATACCATGATTCACCTTTTGAGTCTGGGTTACCTCACTTAGTATGATGATCTCTAGCTCCATCCATTTGCCTAAGAATTTCATGAATTTATTGTTTCTAAAACTATTAGAACATATTAGACTAACAGACTGGATAAGGAAACAGGACCCTACAATTTGCTGTATACAGGAGACACACCTCAGTGTCAAAGATAAAAGCTACCTTAGAGTAAAAGGCTGGAAGACAATCTTACAAGCCAATGGTCACAGGAAACGAGCAGGAGTAGCCATTCTAATATCAGATAAAATTGAGTTTCAACCTAAAGTCATCAAAAGAGACACAGAAGGACACTTCTTGCTGGTCAAAGGAAAAATCCACCAAGAAGAACTTTCAATTCTGAACATCTATGCGCCAAATGCAAAGGCACCCTCACTCGTAAAAGAAACTTTACTAAAGCTCAAAGCACACATTGCACCTAACACAATAATTGTGGGGGACTTCAACACTCCACTTTCCTCAATGGACCGATCGGGAAAACAGAAACTAAACAGAAACACAGTAAAACTAATTGAAGCTTTGGACCAATTGGATTTGACTGATATTTATAGAACATTTCACCCTAAAGCAAAAGAATATACCTTTTTCTCAGCACCTCATGGTACCTTCTCCAAAATCGACCATATAATTGGACACAAGGCAGACCTCAACAAATATAAGATGATCGAACTAATCCCATGCCTCCTATCAGATCACTATGGTGTAAGAGTGATTTTCAATAGCAACAAAAACAACAGAAAGCCCACATACACATGGAGGCTGAATAATACTCTACTCAATGACACCTTGACCAAAGAAGAAATAAAGGAAGAAATCAGAGACTTTTTAGAATTTAATGAAAATCAAGGCACAACATACCCAAATCTTTGGGACACAATGAACGCAGTGCTAAGAGGTAAACTCATAGCCCTGAGTGCCTCCAAAAAGAAAATGGAGAGAGCATATACTAGCAGCTTAATGGCACACCTGAAAGTCCTGGAACAAAAAGAAGCCAATTCACCCAGGAGGAGTAGAAGGCAGGAAATCATCAAACTCAGGGCTGAAATCAATCAATTGGAAACAAAGCGAACCGTACAAAGAATTAACGAATCCAGGAGCTGGTTCTTTGAGAAAATCAACAAGATAGATAAACCCTTAGCCAGACTGACCAAAGGGCACAGAGAAAGTATCCAAATTAACAAACTTAGAAATGAAAAGGGAGATATAACAACGGAAACTGAGGAAATCCAAAAAATCATCAGATCCTACTACAAGAGCCTGTACGCAACTGGAGAATCTGGAGGAAATGGACAATTTCCTTGACAGATACCAAATACCAAAATTAAATCAGGACCAAATAGATCATCTAAACAGTCCCATAACGCCTAAAGAAATAGAAGGAGTCATAGAAAGTCTTCCAACCAAAAAAAGCACAGGACCAGATGGTTTCAATGCAGAATTCTATCAGACCTTCAAAGAAGAGTTAACACCAATACTCTTCAAACTATTCCACAAAATAGAAACAGAAGGAACACTACCCAATTCCTTCTACGAAGCCACAATTACGCTGATACCAAATCCACACAAAGATCCAACAAAGAAAGAGAACTTCAGACCAATTTCCCTTATGAACATCGATGGAATTTTCTAAAGAATAGTAAATATACCCGAAATTTTGATCAAGGAATGGTAAATCTTGCTTCAGATCTCTCACCACTCAGGCTCATCCAATAAAGTTTTACACGGCAATTTTCCAATATTTCATTACAATCATGCATTTAAAAAAATAAAATAAAACATAAATACACAGAGACATGTAGAAGTCCTAACATACAAAATATCAGGATTGCTTTGTCTTTGATATTACTAGGAGGTTATACTAATTTGTCAAAATATATTTACTGTGGTAGAAAAATGTAGAGGACATTCAGTGATGGAAACAAAGGCTGCTGTGCCAATGGACATGTTAGGACAGTAGGACGCCTGAAACATGCCAATGTGGTAATAGCTCTAGTTCTACATTGAAAAGAAAATCAGCCATCAAATGCACACTGGAATAAGTGATGAGTTTACAGGAAGAGTCATTAATGCACAAGAGAACACTAGGGTGTTCCAGCAATGATGGAACTAAATAGTTCAGTCTTGGGTTCTAGGAAGGCTTGTACATAGTAGTCAATCATTTTTTTAAATAGGTTAAGTTATATGTATCATGAGTCATTAATATAATGGAATAGTATTTGACCAATAAATAAGGTGGTATAGTAGATAAAATAACAAGAATAACAACCCCAGTATACACTGTGGGGGAAAAAAAACACAAAGTAACTTCTTTTAACTGAGTATGTAACAAGATCCCATCAATTTTACATTTCTAGCTTATAGAATCATAGTTGGCTTTTTTTTTCCTCTTATTTTGTGTGTGTGTGTGTGTTGTTTCTTGAGACAGGATTTCTTTATCTTGTCCTGGAACTAGCTCTGTAGACCAGGTTGGCATCATTTTCCCCTTTGTGAGACCTTCATTTTATTTCTTTTAATTTATTTTGTATTTATTAGTTGCTTTTTTATTTACATTTCAAATGTTATCCCCTTTCCTGGTTTCCCCTCTGAAAACACCCTGTCCTTTCCCCCTTCCCCTGCTCACCAACCCACCCACTCCCACTTCCCTGTCCTGGCATTCCCCTATACCAAGGCATCAAGCCTTCTCAGGACCAACCAGTACCTCCAGAGCTCCCAGGGACTAAAGCACCAACCAAAGAGTATACATGGGGGGACCCATGGCTCCAGCCGCATATGTAGCAGAGGATGGCCTTGTTGGACATCAAAGGGAGGTGAGGCCATAGCAGTCAATCTTAAACAGACTTAAAAGTTGACATTGAACAGGTGTTAGCTCAATGAAGATAAGGTGGGAGAGAAAAGGGGATGTGCAAAATGAAGATAAGGTGGGAGAGAAAAGGGGATGTGCAAATGCCTGGAGATAAAAGGCTGTAGGGTATGCCCTCAAAGTGTGTAGCTTTTGGCTAGCAGTGAAGTGTCAGGAAACCCTTCTGCTTTTTTGATAGAGTTTTTAGCTGGCTTGATCTTGAGCAGGTCTTGCACAGGTAACCACAGCTGCTGTGAGCTAGTGTGGAAAACAACCACCTCAAATGCAGTGGATAGCATCCCACAGCTGTCTTCCAGCTCCTGATTATTTTCTTCTGAGATGTTCTCTGAGACTTGAATGGATTGAAGTTGTGTTGGTGTACTATCTAAGGCTAAGCACTCTCAGCAGCTTATCCACAGCACTCTGAGCAGTTAAGAGTCTCTGTATTAACCACTACTTTCTGCTACCAGCAGTTGACAGGAGAGTTATTTTGTTCGTAAGAATAGCCATTGGTAGGCTGCCAAAACCGCAGGGAATGGCCCCACTTTTATCTGCATAATGGCAACAATGATTTAAGCTAGTGTATTGAAAATAAAAGAAAAAATAAAGTTTGAAAGGTGTTGTGTTGGGGCAGTTAGGAGATGCTGGCAGAATAGTAACGGTGGATATGATAGAACACTTCGTACACACAAAGGGAAATTTCAAAGAATAACAAAACATGCTTCCTATTTGCCTAAACTACAAAATAAAAAGTAGCACAAGAGTTAAGGATAGGTATGTATGTAGAGAAGGCAAGGATTTTCATAAGGGTAGTAGGAAACTGTGACAGTTAATATGAGATAAAAATAAATCAATTTTTAAAAAGAATCTTACAAAAGATAATCCTTAAAAAAACACTGGTTACCACCTTTAGAAGAACTAGGGTTAACTCTTATTTTTTCTTTTTTTTTTGCTAAATAGGGAAACCCTGTATTTTCTCTAAGGAGCCCCACATTATTTTCATAGAGGTTTAATAATAAATTTATTTTTCTTTTCTTTTTATTATTAGATATCTTCTTTATTTACATTTCAAATGATATCATCCTCTTTCCTGTTTTCCCCTCTGAAAACACCCTCTATCATCCTCCTTTCCGCTGCTCAGCAACCCACCCACTCCCACTTTCCTGGCATTCCCCTACACACTGGGACATCAAGCCTTCACAGGACCAAGGGCCTCTCCTCCCATTGATGTCTGACAAGGCCATCCTTAAACATGCCTGTGGGTTATCTGTGAAGAATTAGCTAGATTAAATGAGCTAAAATGTTGTCACCTTAAGTATGGGAAACACCATTAGTTAGTGCTGACCTATGTCAAAAGAAGCAAGCAAGCCAGGCACAGGTCTTCATATCATTAAGCTACCTCATGGCCAGGTGACTTCCTGCTCATGCCACAGTGTCCTCGCTGTCATGATGGAATGTAGTCCTTCAAGCTGTAAGCCAGAGTAACCCTTCTTTCTAAAAAATAATGTTACTGTATTAATAAAACATATGAATGAATATAAACAAATATCAGGCAAATATCAAGTTTTATTGAAAATCTACTTTAAATCTAAAGATCAAAGCACTGTCTGAAGAGTTGATATGTGACTGCAAAACTGAACGCTGAACACTGAAAGTGACAAGTGAGTTATAGAATGGTAATGTAGAACAGGGCTTCTCAACCTGTGGGTCACAACCCCAAGGATCTTATCACAGGGGTCAAAAATCTATTATTCTTCATATTGAGACTGAGAAATCTCCTAGATATTTACGAGAGACAAATTTTTGACTCGTACTTGTTCATTATAGAACACCTGTGTTCGGGCTTCTTATATATCTTTCTTTGAATGAGTTTTTGCACCATCTATTTTTATTACAATAATTGTGCTTGGCAAAATAGTGTTGAAATACATAGACAGTTAGAATTAAGCAGGTTTATAGTTTGTGATTTTGTTTTTACTATTTTGAATTATTACTTATAATAATATACTATCTTGTATTTATTATTATAAGTAGTGACAAAAAGGGCTATTGAAAAAAGAAATTAAGAATTCAATTAACAGAAAAACATGAAATTCAAATATTGTAAGCTGCCAACAAAAAACAATGTGTAATTATTGAATTTGCATTGATTAGTTTCTCCTTACTGGTAGAAATTTAATAAAGAAATTTTCAAAAGAGGAATGAGCAAACCAAATAATTCACATTAATTAGGCTTTATTGTCATTATAAATAAAATATTCAATAACTAATCTTAAATGGTAAAAATGTTTTGCAGAAAAAAATTTCAGTCTAAAGGATAGTTCAGACAGCATGGGTTTAGACTTGTAGTTCAGCTGGTAAATTAATAAAATGAAGGTGCTGAAACCCTGTTATATTGCTACAGAGAACAGGGACCTGGGTTCCAGGAGACAAAGAAAGCAAGACCATGCATCTTGTTTTATATTCCCTCTTGGGTAAGATTAGTTGATAACATAAGAGAATTTTCCCTGGCTTTACCAGACAGGAACTTGATCCATCTTTCAGCCACAGCAATTTTTCTACCATATTTGGCAACAGTGGCTTCGGAGGGGCTTTCTTAGCTCATTTCCTATTCATCAATCTCAAAAAGACATGCTAGAAACAGCAAAATGCAAATCTCTTTATAACGGAATTAACCCAGTTCTTTTCATTTGTCTTCTACAGAACAGTACAATGTCGGTCGTCCTTGGCTGAACTTGGGTAACAAAGGCTTATCATTTTCGAGTGCTGGAAGGGCAAGATCTTCAAGGGAGGTAGCCTCTTTTGATAAAAATATGTCAACATAAGAAACCACTTCATTCTCTCATTTACTTGCTGTAATTTTTTAAATTAATATTTTTCCATAATGTAGAAAGGAAGATTATGTCATCAATTTAAATAAATTTTGTGTCAATTAGGTAAATATCTTTGAGTTTCTTAATTTAGCATTTTTTCAAAATAGATAGGATGTCATATAATTATATAGTCTCAATTTTTCCATAAAAATCTTCCCATTAATATGCAAATTTTAACCTTTCACCTGATAATAACCCAAAATCCTGTACCATAAAATTTAATTAAAGAAACATACTTCATAAAAAGGAGCAGTGTTCTAAAAGATTGCATTTGATTTACCTCATCTATTTTTATCATTTGACATTTAAAATTTTTCCTAAGAAAACTGTAAGAAAAGAAAACATGCTCAACTATATGGTTGAAGTGTATGTAGCCTGAAGAAAAAAGTTAATCAAAATTAATATCATTTTTATAACTATTATAATCCCAATGTCATTAATATATGGGTTTTCTTTTTCTCTCTACATTTCAAAACAGTTTACGCCTTTTATTCAGCATACATTAAAACTAATGTGACAAGCAAAAAGGTACTTGCTTATATTTTATATGACTTACAAGTTAGAATTACATTGTCCCCCCAATATACCTTAAAATTTCTCTTCCTACTTAGCTTAATACTTTTAATTGAATCTGTTTTTTGCTATTGTTTTCTTTTTTAATTGGATATTTTATTATTTACATTTCAAATGTTATTCCCTTTCCAAGTTTCCCCTCCAGAAACCCCTAATTCCATCCGGTCTCCCCCTGCTTCTATAAGGATGCTTCCACCTACCCACCTACTCCTGACTCCCTTCCCTTGCATTTCCTTACACCAGGGAATCAAGCCTTCATAGGGCCTCTTCTCCCACTAATGCCAGACAGTACCATCCTCTGCTACATATGCAGCTGGAGCCATGGGTTGCTCCATGTGTACTCCTTGGTTGGTGGTTTAGTTCCTGGGAGCTCTGGGTGGTCTGGTTGGTTGATATTGTTGTTCTTCCTATGGGGCTGCAAAACCCTTCAGCTCCTTCCGTCCTTTCTCTAACTCCTCCATTGGGGTCCCTGTGCTCAGTCCAATGGTTGGCTGTGAGCAGCCCCATCTGTATTTGTCAGGCTCTGGCAGAGCCTCTCAGGAGATAGCTATAACAGGCTCCTGTCAACAAGCAGTTTTTGGCATCTGCAATAGTGTATTGGTTTGGTGTGTATATAAGGGATGGATCCCCCAGCTGGGGCAGTTTCTGGATAGCCTTTCCTTCAGTCTCTGCTCCGCACTTTATCTCTGTATTTCCCTTAGACAAAAGCCATTCTGGGTTAAATATTTGGAGATGAGTGGCCCCTCCCCCAACCAGGACCTTGCCCAACCTCTGAATATTGTCTCTACAGGTTCTCTCTCCCCTTTGTTGGGCATTTCAGCTAATCTCATCCCTGTTGGGTCCGAGGAGCCTCTTGCTTTCCTGACATCTGGGACATTTTGGTGGCTATCCCCAGTTCCCCATCCCTTGTTGCTACAGACCTTTGTTTGAATTCCTGACTGTCTATATATCATCCTCATCTCCTCCCATATCAGATCTTGACCCCTCTTTCTCCCTTCCTCTCCTCTCTTTCTTTGAAATCCCTCCAACTTTCTACCTCCTGTGTGTATTTTGTTCCCCCTTCTAAGAAGGACTAAATCATCCACATTTTGATCTTCCTTCTTCTTGAGTGCAGTATGGCCTATAAATTGTATCTGGGGTATTCTGAGCTTTTGGGTTAATATCCACTTATCAGTGAGTGCATAGTTTAATAAATATATTATACTATAAACTGGCCTTAAACTTGCCTATAAATAAAACATAGTTGTCAATTACTAAGTGATTCTGCTCTCCCCAAAATTTCAACTATTTTCAAAGAAATAAAGTGCAATATAAAATAGAGTAAGTTGAACGAAATAAGGATACAAGTATAAATACTAGACAAATTACAAAAATCAACTCATAAATGAAGATAGTCTCTGTATTGCACCATAGTGTCCTATACATTTGCCACATTTTAATTACAGCATTGACTGCCAACAATTTGACAGAGGACAGAGACAAAAACTCCTTGCAATCTATATTTGAAGTCTCTTTTAAAATAGATACCATGCCAACTACCCATGAAAATCAAAGTAATTTTAAATATTGTCAGCAAAATAATGTCTCCTAAAATTCTTCAGGGAAAAAAAAAGCCTGTAAGCTAACACCTATGTTGGCCATTAAGAACAAATGTTAACTCACAGAAGAGTTAGAAAGCTGAGGAACAAGCATGGGTGTGATCTAAAGGGAAGGCCAAGGTCATCTACCTGATGTGGAAATTGGGTGTTCAACTTACATAGTGATTCAGGTCCACTACGTAAGAACTTTGAATCTAAATTTACAGATAACCATATTGTTTAGTCTCTAACTTTTAGAAGAAGGGAAGAAATTTGTACTGTTCTGCTTCTTAGGAAATTGATAATCATTATGATGAATACTTTGTAGGTACCTATTGAATGTCAGCCTTTCACTGAACACTTAATGGGCACCTACTCTTGGCTTGAAAGTGTAATGAAATTTTACAGGTTAAAAATTAGGATCTTGATCATCGTCTTGCATGCTGTTAATACTGGAATGTGGGAGGTAGAGGCAAATGGATCTCTCTGAATTTGAAGTCAGTCCTGTCTACATTGCAAGATCTGGGCCAGCCAGAGCTATATGGAGAAGTGTTGTCAAAGAGAGAGAAAGAAGCACAAAATCATATGGGTAGTAAATACTGAGGCTAATGATGAAAGTCAGAATTCTGAGTAGAATTCAGGTTGAAGTACTCTCTGTAGAAAAACGCAGTATTGGTCTGAAGTTCTCTGTCTTTGTTGGATCTTTGTGTGGTTTTGGTATCAGCGTAACTGTGGCTTCATAGAAGGAATTGGGTAGTGTTCCTTCTGTTTCTATTTTGTGGAATAGTTTGAATAGTATTGGTGTTAGGTCTTCTTTGAAGGTCTGATAGAATTCTGCACTGAAACCATCTGGTCCTGTGCTTTTTTTGGTTGTAAGACTTTCTATGACCCCTTCTATTTCTTTAGGGGTTATGGGACTGTTTAGATGATCTATTTGGTCCTGATTTAATATTGGTATTTGGTATCTGTCAAGGAAATTGTCCATCTCCTCCAGATTCTCCAGTTGTGTTGAGTATAGGCTTTTGTAGTAGGATCTGATGATTTTTTTGGATTTCCTCAGTTTCTGTTGTTATATCCCCCTTTTCATTTCTAATTTTGTTAATTTGGATACTTTCTCTGTGCCCTTTGGTCACCAATTTCCCTTATGAACATCGAAGCAAAAATACTCAATAAAATTCTTGCCAACCAAATCCAAGAACACATCAAAATGATCATCCACCATGATCAAGTAGGCTTTATCCCAGGAATGCAGGGTTGGTTCAATATATGGAAATCCATCAATGCAATCCACTATATAAACAAACTCAAAGAAAAAAAACATATGGTTATTTCATTGCATGCTTTAAAAGCATTTGACAAAATTCAGCATCCTTTCATGCTTAAAGTCTTGGAAAGAACAGGAATTCAAGGCCCATACCTAAGCATAGTAAAAGCAATATACAGCAAACGAGTAGCCAGCATCAAACTAAATGGAGAGAAACTTGAAGCAATCCCACTAAAATCAGGGACTAGACAGGGCTGCCCCCTTTCTCTTTCTCTATTCAATATTGTACTTTAGGTAATAGCTCGGGCAATTAGACGACATAAGGAGGTCAAAGGGATAAAAATTGGAAAGGAAGAAGTCAAACTATCATTATTTGCAGATGATATGATAGTCTACCTAAGTGACCCAAAAAACTCCACTAGAGAACTCCTAGAGCTGATAAACAACTTCAGCAAAGTGGCAGATTATAAAATCAACTCAAGCAAATCAGTAGCCTTCCTATACTCAAAGGATAAGCAGGCTGAGAAAGAAATTAGGGAAATGACCTCCTTCACAATAGCCACAAACAGTACAAAGTACCTTGAGGTGACTCTTACCAAACATGTGAAAGATCTGTATGACAAGAACTGCAAGACTATGAAGAAGGAAATGGAAGAAGACCTCAAAAAAATGGAAAAACCTCCCACGCTCATGGATCGCCAGGATTAATATAGTTAAAATGGCCATTTTGCCAAAAGCAATATACAGATTCAATGCAATACCCATCAAAATCCCAACTCAATTCTTCACAGAGTTAGAAAGAGCAATTATCAAATTCATCTGAAATAACAAAAAACCCAGGATAGCTAAAACTATTCTCAGCAACAAAAGAAATTCTGGGGGAATCAGTATCCCTGATCTCAAGCAATACTACAGAGCAATAGTGTTAAAAACTGCATGGTATTGGTACAGTGACAGGCAGGCAGATCAATGGAACAGGATTGAAGATCCAGAAATGAACCCACACACCTATGGCCACTTGATCCTCGACAAAGGGCCTGAAAACATCCAGTGGAAAAAAGATAGCCTTTTCAACAAATGGTGCTGGTTCCACTGTAGGTCAGCATGCAGAAGAATGCAAATTGATCCATCCTTGTCTCCTTGTACTAAGCTCAACTCCAAATGGATCAAGGACCTCCTCATAAAGCCATACACTCTGAAGCTAATAGAAAAGAAACTGGGGAAGACCCTTGAGGACATTGAGACTGGGGGAAAGTTCCTGAACAGAACACCAATAATTTATGCTCTAAGATCAAGAATTGACAAATGGGACCTCATAAAATTACAAAGTTCCTGTAAGGCAAAGGACACCATCAAAAGGACAAATCGGTAACCAACAAATTGGGAAAAGATCTTCACCAACCCTACATCAGATAGGGGGCTAATATCCAATATATATAAAGAACTCAAGAAGATAGACTCCAGAAAACCAAATAACCCTATTAAAAAATTGAGTACAGACTTCAACAAAGAATTTTCACCTGAAGAACTTAGGATGGCAGAGAAACATCTTAAAAAATTCTCAACTTCATTAGTCATTAGGAAAATGCAAATCAAAACAACCCTGAGATTTCACCTTATACCAGTCAGAATGGCAAAGACTAAAAATTCAGGAGACAGCAGATGTTGGCAAGGATGTGGAGAAAGAGGAACACTCCTCCACTGCTGGTGGGGTTGCAAATTGGTACAACCTCTCTGGAAATCAGTCTGGCAGTTCCTCCGAAAACCGGGCACCTCATTTCCAGAAGATCCTGCTATACCACTCCTGGGCATATACGCAGAAGATTCCCCAGCATGTAATAAGGATACATGTTCTACTATGTTCATAGCAGCCCTATTTATAATTGCCAGAAGCTGGAAAGAACCCAGGTATCCCTCAACAGAAGAGTGGATGCAAAAAATGTGGTATATATACACAATGGAGTACTATTCAGCCATTAGAAACAATGAATTCATGAAATTCTTAGGCAAATGGATGGAGCTGGAGAACATCATACTAAGTGAGGTAACCCAGACTCAAAAGATGGATCATGGTATGCACTCACTAATAAGTGGATATTAACCTAGAAAACTGAAATACCCAAAACATAATCAACACATCAAATGAGGTACAAGAAGAATGGAGGAGTGGCCCCTTGTTCTGGAAAGACTCAGTGAAACAGTATAGGGCACAACCAGAACAGGGAAGTGGGAAGGGCTGGGTGGGAAAACAGGGGGATGGAAGGGGGCTGATGGGACCATCGGGGAGTGGGGATCTAGAAAAGGGGAAAATATTTGAAATGTAAATAAAAATATATCGAATAAAAAAATATGAAACAAAAAAGAGATATAGATAAATAAAAAAAGAAAAACACAGTATTGTAAAACATTTATTAAAACTCACAAAATGCATACATTTGCAAAAGAAGAAAAGTATAATTTGAATTTATTTTCATATGCTTGAGAAAAGATGACCTACATGGCGGAGAACTAGTTGTCATAATACCTATCACTTGCAATGAGAAACAGAATTCTTTAGCAAGTACAAAAGAAAATGGCCTTTACTATCTATTTTATAATAAAAATATATAGTAAATATACAAATAAACTATATTAACTGATTTTTATATATCTCATAGTATAATATTAAAATTCAGTCTTAATACCTTTATATGACAGAATGGTATAAAAATAAAATAGGTGTTACAGCAACAAAAACTGAACAAACTCTCTATAAAAGAGGAATATCAAAGTACAATGTAGAAAGTTGGTGTTTATAGATACTTCAATTTTGGCCCGAAATGCTTAGACAACTTTATATATAGTTATATGTTGCCTGACTTGAGCAAAGAGATTTTGACAATATAAATTTAGAATTACTTACTTTTGGTAACTTGAGGCAAGGTCATCTGGGACTATATAGATAGTCCTTTAATTCCCCAAAATTTGACCTCCTGGGGAAAAACAAAAGAGGAAGAGCAAACATTCCCAAACAATGAGTGTGGAAAAATCAGCTTTTTTGCCATCACCACATACCAATCCCCTGAGTCCCCAGAAAATGGGAAGAGCTGTGAAAAATGTATCCTTGGATCCATGGAGAGAGTGAAGTCTTGCCAGTCTTGATTTAGGGCCTCTGGCCTCCAGAAGTGTGATAGAATGAATTTCTGTTGTTTAAAGCTACCAAATCTAAGGTTAATTTCTTTGAGCAGCCCAAGGCTAGCATAATGCCTGTCTACAAAGATATTTCAGTATTCTAATAAAAGGTCAATTTCCACTTGCAAGTGAGTCTCAATAAAAATGAAATTGTGTTAGTGGTCATAAATATTCGGTTCTATTAATGAGCAAAAAATAAATCAGTGCTGCAATGAGAAAAAGCAATGTTTTTTATATAAAATCATATGGCTAAAATATACCTATTATATAATTGAAAATGTAATAATGAAATTATAAAACTTATCTTAGTGGGAATAATAATTTTTAAAAGGATTATCCTAAGGCAGATAATTTTCTACTTACTGAAAGTATTATAGACTACTCTCAAGGGCCCATAAGAGAGTAAGTGTATTAGGAACAGATTCAAAACAAGACTGTAGCTGTTTTGGCCATGCCTGTTAAGTAATCAACAGCTACAAGAACCCTAGGAAGCCATGGCAATTGTCAGAGAAAATAAAATGGAGCATTCAAGTATGTATGTGCATATTACCTTCCTTCAACTTTCGTCTATCCCAGTAATCTATTAGAAGTACCAGACACATTCAGGCCAGATCCTTTCCATACATCACCTTCTCTGAAGCCAATCTTCTGTAGAGGTATGTCATGGGTACTATAACCAATACTACATAGCTCTTAATAAAATCAACTTCACAATGTGTCATCATACCTCTCGTGATTCTGTAAAGAAATGAAAATGATCTAATTATTATCATCATTGTTATTTTTATTCCTAAAATTTTCTAGACTCTGTTATCAAATTAGTTTCTTGTGCACAGCATCCCCAAGGATCCTTGTAGCTTTTCAATGAAAGGTTGATAAGGGCTTATTTCTTAGCCCTTTTTTCAAAGAAATAAATATTTCTCTATTTAATGTAGAATTTGTTAAATATACATGGTATACATTCTATAGCCTATGATATATTTTAACAACCGGACTATGTGATCATTTCCCAGAGGAAATGTTATATATGTTATTTTGTGTCTGTTATGTGTGTATTTTATATGCACTATATGTATGTATTTATATAAACATGTATATTATATGGAATCATAACATGAAAATAAAGTATGGAACTGTATAGAAAAATAAACATGCTCATCTTACATAGAGGTTTAACCCTACTTTTACTTAGAATTCTTTCCAAAAGTGTCCTGACAAATTTCATACAACCGTAAAGGAGCCAACGAGTGCTTGGGGGAGGTGGGTCCATATGATATAATTTTTTCTCACTGCATTATTTCTCTGTTCAAGCTTACTTCAGTAAGTAAAATGACACTCATATTCACACTGAAGCTTCAGTTTGTGGGTGTAACAGCAAATTTCATCCTGTTGCTATCTTTGAACCTCCTCATTGGATTCTTGTGAGTGTTAAGATTTTTTTCCAACTTGAGTGATGTAATGATTGCTCTTATATTTAAAGTAACTCATTTCTATATATATAATAATAATTTATTTTTACCTGATTAAGATAATCATTAGTTCTGGTCCCCCAAAATTTCAAGCTTGCTGCTTTCTAGGGTACACAATATGCTTTTTATAAGGTAGACCCATTTCACAATTATTGCCAAAGGACTTGACTTTAACAGACCTCTGATAGGCAATGTATTAGACAGCTCTTGGAATGCGAGCTACTCAAGAGGCTTGATAGCAGTGCTTCTCAACTTGTGAGTCATGACCCCTTTAGTAGTCAAATGATGCTTTCATAGGGGTCCCATACCACTTATCCTGCATATCAGATATTTACATTACAATTCATAACATTAGAAAAATTACAATTTTAAAGTATCATTGAAAATCATTTTATGGTTGGTCATCACAACATGAGAGTGACTTAACTGATCACAACATTAGATCTTTTGTTGAGATTCACTGCTCTAGAGGGTTCTCTAGAAGTGCAAAACTGAAATAATGAATATATATTTAATGTACTTCATAATTATATATATATATTATATACATGTGATGTATTAGAGTGCCTTATCTTAGTTCTGAAGGTCCAACAATGGCTATCTATCAACAAAAACTTTAAGAATCCAGTATAAAGGTTGATCTTATAACGTCAAAATATCTAAATTAAAATTGGTCCTTCCCAATGACCAAATGATTTAATTAAGATAAATTCATTACATGTATATCCAGAAGCATGGATATTAGGTTATTCCTGATATAGACAAGTTGACAATCAAGACTAGCCATCGCATAGCAAGTTTATGAAGGACATGTATTATGACTAGAAATGAATATACATTTTAGCTTGCCACTGGATTTGTTTTGTTACTTTGCTCATATATGTGTATTCCATCGACATTAAAGATTCTTCATATCCTACAGGCATATCTGACTTTCATTTCCTCATGAGTTATGTAAAGGTTTGATTCACAATTCAATATTTCTAAAATATATTCCTCTGTATGACTATAGAAAATAAGATTATCTGCTAGCACATCATGGCTCTGTGAATTCCCTCCACAAGTAATTTCTGCCTCAAAACCTGGTTTCCATGTTAATTTTCCAGTACTGTCTTAGCATGGAAACCACTTAAGCACACCCACAAAGCCAACTATATATAAGATTTAAATGTCAATTACCAGGAATGATCATTTTAAAAAATTCTCTCTACATCCTGATCCCTACTGCCCCTCCCAGTCACACACTCCAACAATCTCTCTGCCCCATCCCCCTCCCCTTCTCCCTGAGAAGGTGGAGGGCTCCCCTGTGTATACCCACACCTTGGCATATCATGTCTCTGTGGGGTTAGGCACACCCTCTCCCACTGAGACCAGACAAGGCAGCCTAGCTAGAAGTACATATCCCACAGACAGGCAACAACTTTTGGGATAGATAGCCCATGCTCAAGTTATTTGTAACTTACAAGCTATACATCTGCTACATATGTGAGGATTGGCCTAGGTGCAGCCTGTGCAAGCACTTTTGTTGGTGGTTCAGTCTTTGAAAGCTCCAAGGATTTGATATGTAAAACCATGCCAGGAAGTTTGGTAAGGTAAAGTAAGTAGGTTGAGACCAGAGACTGGGTGGCCTCACAACTGAGTCTTGGGCAATTAACTCCCTGGCCCCTGCCAGATTGCTGCCTGGAACACATGTTACACTCTTCTCATAGGGAAACATGCTCTATGGTCATGTAGGCTCCAAGAGTTCTCCATGCTAATGAGGTACCTAGAGTACCAGAGGGCTTAACCAATAACCTTTCCTCCCAGACATTCCTCCTTGCAAAAGATAATTAATCTCAGGTCTACTTGGTCAAGCCAGAGCTCCCCCTTTCCCCTGTTCCCGTGCCAGTCACTGTCCCCAGCCCAAGAGCCCCTCTCCATTGTGACTCCCAGCAGCAGCACCTGGATGTCCAAGAGTTTCAAAAATCCATGACTCAGTCTTGGCCCAGCCCTGGCTTTGCCACATCACAGCAGACTGCACTTTCTCACCCCAGTAGCTATATCTCTACAGCCTGGCACCCACCCCAGTGGCAGTGTGAGGTAAACAAAGTCAAACTCCTCTTGGTGTGCTGCCTCCTCAAGAGGCCTTGCCCAGCAGCAGAACAAGAGCAGACTGACACAAAAATCCAGGTAAGTGGATGCTGTTGGTCTTCCTGTAGTATTTCTATCCCCTTTGGGGCCTGTAATCCTTTCCCCAACTCTTCCTAAGAGTTCCCAAGCTCCATCTACTATTTGGCTGTGGGTCTCTGCATCCCTGTGAGTCAGCTGCTGGGTTAAGCATCACAGAGAACAGCCATGCTAGATTCTTGTCTGCAAGTATATCAGAGTATCATTAATAGTGTCTGGGATTTGTGCTTGCCAATGGGATGGGTCTTTGTTTGAGGTAGTTACTGATTGACCATCCCTCAGTCTCTTCTCCACCCCAACTCCTGTATTTCTTGAAGACAGAATAAATTTTTGGTCAAAGGTTTTGTGGGTGGGTTGGGGTTCCTATTGCTCTACTGGCATTTCTACCTGGCTACAGAATTTGTCCCTGTTTGGTTCCATATCCCCAGTGCTGTGAGACACAGCTAAAGTCACTGCCCCCCATTGATTCCTGGGCTCCTCCTTTATCCCAGGTCTTTGGCATGTCCTTGAGATGCCCTCCTACCTCCCCAACCCTGTCAGTTGCAGCTTTCCATCCATTCTCATGACCATTTGGCCGTCTCTCCTGTCTCTCCTCACACCTGATACTGAACACTCCTCTACTTTACTCCCCATCCCCTCTGACCCTATGACTGTTTTATCCTCCCTTCTAAGTGACTGGGAATTCCTTCTTGTTAACTTCTTTGAGTCTGTGGAGTTTAGCATGAGTATCCTATATTTTTATGGCTAATATCAACTTATAAGTGAGTACATACCCTGGCTGTGCTTTTGGCTCTGTGTTACACAGAATGATATTCTCAAGTTCCATCCATGTGCCTGTAAAATTCATGATTCCTTTGGTTTAAATAGCTGAATAATATTCCATTATGTAGAAGTACCATATTTTCTTTATCCATTTTTTCAGTTGAAGGACATAAAGGTTGTGTCCAGTTTCTGGCAATTACAAATAATGTTTCTATGAAATAGCTGAACAAGTGTCCTTGTAGGATGGTGGAGTATCATTTGGGTATATGCCCAGGAGTGTTGAGGGAGAACTATTCTCAGTTTCCTGAAAAAGCCAAATTGATTTCCAAAGTGGTTGTACAATTCCCACTCCCACCAGCAACGGAGGAGTGTTCCTCTATCTCCACATCCTCACCAGCATGTGCTATCATGTGTTTTTGATATTCTTCATTTCAATGAGTATAAGATGAAACCTTAGAGTTGTTTTGATTTGCATATCCCTGATGACTAAAGACTGAATATTTCTTTAAGTGCTTCTTGTCCATTCTAGATTCCTCTGTTGGAAATTCTGATTTTATTAATTTGGGATACTGTCTCTGTGTCCTCTGGTTAGTCTGGCTAAAGGTTTATCTATCTTGCTGTTTTTCTCAGAGAACCAGATCCTTGTTTTGTTGATTCTTTGTATAGTTCTTTTTGTTTCCACTTGGTTGATTTCAGCCCTGAGTTTGACCATTTCCTGCCTTCTACTCCTCTCGGGTGTATTAGCTTCCTTCTGTTCTAAAGTTTTCAGGTGTGCTGTTAAGCTGCTAGTGCATGCTCTCTCCAGCTGCTTTTTGGAGGCACTCAGAGCTATGAGTTTCCCTCTTAGCACTGCTTTCATTGTGTCCCATAAATTTGGGTATGTTGTGCCTTCATTTTCATTAAATTCTAAAAAGTCTTTGATTTCTTTCCTTATTTCTCCCTTGACCAAGGTATCATTGAGTAGAACACTGTTTAGCTTCCATGTGTATCTGGGCTTTCTGTTGCTTTTGTTGCTATTGCAGACCACCCTTACTCCATAGTGATCTGATAGGAGGCATGGGAATAGTTCAATCTTTTTATTTCTCTTGAGGTCTGTTTTGTGAGCAATTATATGGTCAATTATGGAGAAAGTACCATGAGGTGCTGAGAAGAAGGTATATTCTTTTGATTTAGGGTGAAATGTTCTATAGATATCTATTAAATTCATTTGGCCCAAAACTTCCATTAGTCTGACTGTATCTCTGTTTAGTTTGTGTTTCCCTGATCCATCCACTGAGGAGAGTGGGGTGTTGAAGTCACCCACAATTATTGTGTGGGGTGTGATGTGTGCTTTAAGCTTTAGTAAAGTTTCTTTTACAAATGAGGGTGCCCTTGTATTTGGAGGATAGATGTTTAGAATTG
Source organism: Apodemus sylvaticus (assembly GCF_947179515.1). NCBI lineage: Eukaryota > Metazoa > Chordata > Mammalia > Rodentia > Muridae > Apodemus > Apodemus sylvaticus. The sequence continues at coordinate 47,797,725 of NC_067482.1, read as the reverse complement.
AGAGTTCTTCTTGGTAGATTTTTCCTTTGATGAGTACAATGTGTCCTTCTGTGTCTTTTTTTGATGACTCTTAAAAGAACACACTTGGTATGTACCTACTGATAAGTGGATATTAGCCCAGAAGTTCAGAATACCCAAGACACAATTCACATATCAATTGATGTCCAAGAAGAAGGAAAGAGGCCCATGATCCTGGAAAGGCTCAATGAAGCAGTGTAGGGGAATACCAGGACAGGAAAGTTGGAGGGGGTTGATTGGGGGAACAGGGAGAGGGAAGAGAGCTTATGGGACTTTCAGGGAGGGGGGAACCAAGAAAGAGAAAAGCACTTGAAGTATGAATAAAAAATATAGCTAATAAAAAAGATTTAAAAAGAAAATAAAAAGAGAAGAAAAAGAAAATTCTGTTTAGCTCTATACAACATTTTTAAATTGGGTTAATTGTGTTGTTGGTATCTAATTTCTTAGTTCTCTAAAATTTTTGTATATAAAGGTTCTGTCAGATATATATGACAAGCGCTTCAAGTTGCTGAAGAACAGAACTGAGGAGGACGTCAGAAGATGGGAATATCTCCCATTCTCATGGATCAGTAGGATTAACAAAGCAATATGGCTATTTTACCAAAAACAATTAACAGATTCAGTGAAATTTCCATCAAAATTCCAACACAATTCTGTACAGACCTTGACAGAGAAATTCTCAACTTCATAAGGAAAAACCAGGAATCACTTTAGGAAAGAAAGGATCTCAGTATAATTAATAAGGATATATAGAATTTTCAAACACACAGTTATTGTCTGTCTTATATCAGACTACTTTAATAGTTATGACTATCACATACTTGAACTGTACCATAACTTCATATACCTTTTTGACTGAGAGACATATTTCAGAGTTTTTAAAAAATATAACTATGATATATTAGTGTGATGGAGCAATATTAAAGATAAAGGAGCTGAATTTTGCCCTTCCAAGGTGAAACATGGACATCATGTTTAGAGTAACCTTAAATAAACTAAACCAAGAAAATTCAATATACCACTGAATTTATAAATTACGCAGCTATATTACAATTTTCATAAGTTGTAGGCATTCTGTCTTAGGTGTTTCAGTCATTCTAAAATATCCAAAGGATGGTTTAGTGATTGTATGTGAAATATACCCAGAGTAAGCTTTTGAGATATCATTATTAAACATTTTAAACATTTTATGTAGGATGCATATGTTTCCAGTTTTTAAAATGGAGAATAGGATTACTAGGGTTCAAATATTATAAATTTCAATATTTAAGATAATTTTTAATAAAGGGTATCACTGTTTTATTCAAAATGTTTTTGTAGATTAAGAAGTAACATACTATTAATCTTGGGATTTCATGGAATTTCATTCTTTAGAAGGTGAAACTTTTATCTTAGATTGTTATAATATTTGCTTACATACAAAATGTGACACTTCTTCATTGCAAAGCATGCTGTCACAAATACAGCATGTGCCCAGATTTCTGCCATGCTCTCTTTCTAAAGCTGATCATTTTTCATCTTTTTTTGGTGTTTAGCAACTCTTGCTTTATCCATATGCATTTAATGAGCCTATATATATATATATATATATATATATATATATATATATATATATATATATATATATATATACACATATATAAACATTCTGCCTGTTTTATTCAGTAAACCTTGATCAGGCTGACATAAGGTCATGAAATGTAGAACAGAAGGACAGGTGGCCCATACTAAGTTCTCATCAACTCATATTTTTTTTTCAAAATACCCAGCCCCAGAGATCAGAGACCCATTTCAAAGGATGCCCTCCCCTGCATTCTTTGGCAGTTTCAAAGGGCTTTCTTATGCTGCTCGCCCAGCTCCTCTCCAAACACAGGAAATTCCAGACCTGCATATCAGAGCAGATGCCAAATGTCTCATGTTATGGATGCTCATGCCTCTTTAGAGATTTCTCCCCTCATCATAACCCTGGAACTGTCTTGTGGTGAACACAGAAGACTGAAAATCTCATGGCACACATTCCGACCTTGGATAAGTCACTAACATTCTGCAGTAATGTCTTGCTTTATCAAATTTTATGTAAAATGTCTGTTAAAAATGAAAAATAGAACAAAGTTATAATATAGTTTTGTGACTATAAGCATTTAAAACAACAAAATGTGTTTATATGTGACAGGCTTTAAGAGTATCAGTACCTATATGTTGTATTATGCTTTAGGAACATTTATAGTCTAATGACACTATCTTCCATAAATGATATTAGCTATTTTGTTTTTATTTTTAAGATGATATTTTTGATATCATTTGTGTTTTCTCTTCTGTCCCTCCAATCATATTATTTTAATTACCTAACAGTATTAGATTTTAAGGGACAGAGAATATTTTAACATGAAAATTATTTGAGATTTTCTTTACCCAAGATTAAGTTATTTTGAACATGTACTGTTTCATAATTTAAAAAACAACCCTCTCAAAATATTAACACTATAGACAATAATATGAATGCTGGAGAAAACAATTCAGTTTTACAGATTTTGAAAAGTTTGTCAAGAAATATTTCTTAAAAACTCTATCTGTATATGAATGTATCTGTGTGTTAGTTGTGTATGTGTCTGTGCATTTGTGAATGTATGTGTGTATTTGAGCATGTGTTTGAATGTGTCTGTGAGAATGTGTGTGTGTGTGTGTGTGTGTATATATATGTGTGTGTGTGCATGTGTGTAGTTTAAGGTTACAGTGAAGTTATTACCTATAGTAATTACATTTGCATAGCTATGTCAAACTTCTGAAACATCTTAAAGTGACAATTGAATTTCTTGGTTTCAGATACCCAGTCCATGGTCACTTGTTTCCAATGATCAGAGCCTATACGATGCAAGAGAATGTGATAGTAGCTATGTATGGCAGAGGCTGTTGTCTCATGGCACACAAGAAGCAGAAGAAAAGCATAACAGTAAAAAAATTCAGAAAAGACATAGCCCTCAAGGACACAGCCCAAGTAATTTACTACTTTCACCTAAAACTGACCTTCTACAGCTTCACCACTTCCTAATAGTGTGTTCTATTTAGTCCACCAGTGAAATAAACTATTTCTTTGATGAAAAAAAAATCTCATGACCTAGTAGGTTCACAGATACGTACAAATGGGTGCATTTAATTATTCCTTAATTCAATCAAGTTTCTAATCAAATTTAAGCATCACATTAGCTAACATATATACATATATACATGTATGTATGTACAAAAATAAGGCAAAACGATACTTAATAGATTTATTTATTAATGTTGGCAGGGCATAATAATTCAAACATTAAAAATTAGAATAATAGAAAGGACTTCATGCATAAGATAAATTGCTGGCTGTTTTCAATCTTAGTATACTAATGTTTCTCTTTTAAAATTTTATTTTCACACAAAATATATGATCATGTTTCTCCCATCCTCGACTCCTCCCATGTCCTCTTGACCTTCCTACGTACCCAATTCTATGTTTTCTCTCTATCTCAGTCTCAAAAACATACATAAACCCCACAAAATGAAAATAAAAACAAATAATCAGTAAGACAAAACAAATAAAGAAAAACAAAAATGAAACAACACACACAACAAAACAAAACCAAATAAAGCAAATAGGTCATTTTGTATTAGCTAACTTCTGTGCATGGGGCCTGTCCTGGAGTGTGATTGATGTGTCCAGTGTCAGTGGAGAAGACTGATTTCCCCTTTGCCAGGAGGTTTAAATTAAGAATAGCTTCTTTGCTAGTAGTTGCACCTTATGCCAAATTACTCTTCTCAGTGTGTTGATTTAGTCCCAGAAGAGATTGTCAGTTAAATCCCTAAATTTTGTGGGTTTTGCTATATAATAACCATTTCTGAAATAAATTCTTTGAATATTATTTGTCCACGGTACCATGGGCAATCCACTGGACAAGGCTCATATGCATGAGCTTTCTGTTAATATTTCTTAGTGTTGTTCATGCAGTTGTAGTTTCACTTGAAGGGGACACCATGATCCAAATGGTCCTCAGGTATCTGGATATTGGCTATGACATAATCTTTTTCTTCTTCACATGCTCTTAAGTCAATGACCTCAGTGGTATATTCTTATTAGAAAAAGAGAGAATAGAGGACAGTGGTCTCCCAAATTTACTCAAGGTCCACATTTTGAAATTAAGACAATATAATTTCACCAAAATCTATTGCTCAAAATCATCTGATGAGGTAGATGAGCAGATTTCATGAGCAGAAAAAAATGGTCTACCTCTCAATGGAAGATGTTTCAAAGTTTGTGCACAAGCTTCTAATCACTGCTAAATTATAGCAAAATATATACAAGAATTGGGCAACATTTGTCATATGAATGCATATATTTGAATTACATAATGTCTTCTCTATAGGCCATTCTATGTGGCAATCTACATATATGAAAAGAAATGGTAGCATAAGTATCCAAGTGCTTTACTGAATATAGAAAAATTAGGAAACAAATTAATTTATAATTAGTACAGGTATACAGTATAAGCAATACGTAAGTATTTATGAATATAGTAATTACTAAATAGGAAACTGTTCTATAGTTAAAAGTGAGTATAGATTTATGTTTCCATATATATATTTATTTTCAAAGTTTTAATGGCAAATGAAAATGCAAGTTACAATAGTCCATGTGTAGATAGACTGTAGGGGTGTGATTCTGATGCTTTGATCTGAAGATCCTGTTCCATAATTGGTTCTTGATAGATCAATAAAGTTGCCAGAAGTCAATGCCTGGGTGGTAGAGGTGGGGCTTCCAGGTTCCTGCAGGAGATGGAAAGGGATTCCCCATGCTTGGGGGAGGGAGCGGTGGGAGAGAGTCTTCAGCCATGTGAGATCTCAGTTGGGGTGGCTATTGGCTGCTTCCCCAGGCGGTAGATTAAAAATGCAATTAAGGCAAAGGCAGATTTAGAGTGTTAAACATGGAGGAAAGGAAAAGGCACACTAGCTATGGAAAGATTAGAAGAGCCCAGCTGCAGAGCTATAAGGCAGGTTAAAAACTCTCTCTCTCTCTCTCTCTCTCTCTCTCTCTCTCTCTCTCTCTCTCTCTCTCTGTGTGTGTGTGTGTGTGTGTGTGTGTGTGTGTGTGTGTGTGTGTGTGTGTGTATTTCATCTTAGGATCCAAGAGAGCCAGGGCAGTGACTGGTAGCACAGTTAGTCCACAATGCTACAATAGACTATATGCAAATCTATGTTCAGCCTTGTGAAATATAACATACATGGTATTAGATACTGTTTTGTTGCTATGACCAATATCTGACCAGAAGTGCTGGAAAAAAGCAAGGAATATTTTGGGTTACCTGTTAAGAAGGAATATAATCCATTATGTTAGAGAAGGAGGGATGTGGCAGGAGTATGTAGGAGTAGTGATACTTCTGCCACAGACAGAAGAGGGAGAAGGCATAAAACCTCAAACCCTACCACTTCCAGTAGGGTTCTAGCTTCTAAAGGTTGTTCAAATCAACAAATTTGCTCATCAGAGGATCAAGTGTTCAAATACATGAGAATTTCACATTCAAACCCATTATATCTAAAACATTTTGTTCAAGTATTAATTGTAATATATATATATATATATATATATATATATATATATATATATATATATATATATTCCACAGTTCCATTATAGTTCTTACTGACTTGAAATCTTTCAGCATTACAAAAATTTAAATAAAATATTAACTAGGTTATATTTAAAAAGGCTATCTTTACAAATGTATAAAATCTAATTAGTATTAACTGATAGTTTCGGAAGAAAAAGAATTAGAGAGTAGAGGACAATATATGATAAAGAATCTTGTTTTGCTCCTGTAATTAGATAGTGTTTTGAATTTCTATAACATGATCATTGTTGCCTTTAAAAATATTTTCTTAATGATCGTGCCTTACTTAAAACTGTGAGATAAATCACATAACCCCTTGGTCATTGTTCAGTTTGAGTTAAGTTGGATGATTCTCATTACATATTCTTTGAGAGACCTCTGCCTGTCACCCTCATTCAATAAAAAACTTTAGGCAGGCTCTTCATTCCATTTATGGTACACTTTTTTTGACCTTCTCTGGGGCTGCTAGAAATTTCTATTCTCATAAGAGTCTGACAAGGCCACATTCATTCTGCCCTTTCGCTCTCATTGTCATTTAAAGGTCAGGCTGTGTCAATGCCATGCTCATTTGTTTTACCATGTGCGATTCAGAATCACATAAGTCTGAAATGCCTGAAGCCCAGGACAGAAGGCGACAGTTAAAAGCTTAGAGGGAGAAGAAATGCATATTTTTATAAAATTTATTTTCAAATGTATATATTTAATGTAGTGTTGAAGTTAAAATGACAACTTGATATTCAGTTCTTATGAAATTATTGGTGCATCTGAAATAAGATAAATCGCTCGTTTGCATATTTAACAAACACTGCAGGAACCTGTTTGCCAAGCACTTTTCTTGGTATTTGCGTGACATGATTAAGTCGAAAATTTTTTCTTTATTCAATGCATCTTACACACTGTTAACAAGAGAAAAGTCACTAAAGCATTAAATGTTGCAGAGCATGATGAGCAATACAGAGAAAATGAAAGCAGGATGGGGAAGATTTGACAGTGATATTCAGGGCAAATACATCTCACTGCACCTAAGGAATAACCAATCATATGATTATAGAGTATTAACTTAAGGAAGCATTTGAAGAAGATATCATATACCACAACTTTAAGAGATGATTATTTTTAAATCAGTGTTTCACATTTTATACAGCATGGAGAGTGCAATCATACAAACAGTAAGTTTATCTTTTTAAAAGTGGGTTTCTTCCATTTTAAAAAGATAGACTTTTTGTCCTCCATTGGATATTTGAAATAGATATTGTATTATATAGCCCTGGCTGGTCTGCAATTTGTTATGCAGAAAAGGCTGTGTTTGAACTGGCTAAAATCCACCTGTCTCCATGTCTCTTAAGTTATGATTTCAAGGTACTCCATTGTGGGTGGCCTGTTAACTCTTTGTAAGGGCTTTGGTGATCACATTGAATAAGAGCTTCTGAGAGGAAAGTAGAGTGTGGCAAGTAATTGGTCAAACTAGAAATATAATGATGAGGCCATAAATCTAGAAGAAAGGTACTAGGAGGCAGAGGAACAGATGGGGCATGTATAATTACTTTGATTTTTCTAATACAGTGTATTAAGGAAAGTCAGTTTTGATAAGACTAAAGTCTTAAGGCTAGAATCCACATATGAGACAAACATCATGTCACAATTGTCTTTCCAAATCTATGTTATCTCACACAGTAATAGTTATCCAGCTCCATCCATTTCCTTTCAAATTTTATGATTAAAATTTTAAGCTGAATAGAATTATACTTTGTATTTGTGATACAACTTTATTGTTCCCTCATCTGTTGATGGGTATCAAGGTTGGCGCCATTCCCTAGCTATTGTAGACAGAACAGTAACAAACATGGATCTGCATATATCTGTGTGACAGGATGTAGAGTCCTTTGGGTACATACCCATTACTGATAGCTGAACCTATACTTTGTTATACTTCATGGCTGTACAAGTTTATAATGCTACTAACAATGAGTAAGGATGCCTCTTTTCCAACATTCATACCAGCATTTTTTACTTGATTACTTTTATAATGATAACTGTGACTTAGTAAGATGGAGTCTCAAAGTAGTCCTTGCATTTGGATGAAGACTGAGTATGTCCAAAGTTTGTTTAAAAACTTTATCTACAGCTAATATATCTTGTTTTGAGAAATCTCAGTTCAGTTTCAGACAAACGCGCACGCACACACACACACACACACACACACACACACACACGCACGCACGTGCACGCACACGCACACGTGCGCGTGTGTTTAGTACTTTAATTATGTAACACAGGCCCAAAGAGGCAAACTACAGCATTCTCTCTCATGTATACATTCTATCTTCAAAGCTTTGTTTACTTCGGAGCATCTGTAGAATCTAGGAAACCAAAAGTGGTCATTGCAAGGTCATGTCTTAGGGAGGGGACATAGTACAACATAGGTAAATAAAAGTAAAAAAGGGAAGACTGGTAGTAGAAAGGCTCAAACAGGGATGAAGGGAGAGGGGATGAAAGTGAAGGGGAAAGGGGAACGTGAGCCAAAATGAAGGGCATATGAAAAAGCTATATGTTTTGTAAGCTTCTTACAAATACATGTTTCAAATAATAGAAAGAAGATATTTTGCATAACTGAATAATGCAACTCCCAGAACATGTTGTTTATCAAACAAAACTCACAGTACAAGCTAGAGATTATTACTTCATTGTGAGGTCTTGATCAGGGATGCCCCACAGGCACTCCAAAGAACAGAGGCTATTGGCTTTGATCTGTTGGTTATTCATGAAAAGCAGATGAACTGTCCTGTTTCTGAAAGCACCATATCTCTTGTCTTCAAGACATAGAGAATAAAAGCTGGGATTGAGGAGGAAGCTATCTCCTCACTAGCTAGCTTTGTGATGACAAAAGGGGTTAGATGGGCTGCTGGGGGAGGAGGGGATCACATCAGTAATCTCAACCAGCTGGAACACCAGAAACTACAATTCCAAGGCAAAGAGTTCCACTGGACAAATGATGTCATGATTGTTATGAAAGTAACCAACTGCTCTGTGATTGAAATAGAGGTCTGAAATAAATCACAGGATACATGTTTGGTTCTGTAAACCTGCTCAAAACCTCATGGCTGGGAGGTTACAGACCCTAGTTAAACTATTATTATTTAGCTAAATTGTTATGGCACCAGATAACAGTCTGGTTGATTATATTTATACCCATAGACAAAAGCTACTCTTAAATATATGTTTCTTTTTGTAGTAAAAAGTGGAAAATGAAGAAAGTCCTGGATACTCAGAGACTAAAGAGTATTCAGTCCTTAACAAGGCACTTATAACAGTACATCTCATCCTTGAGTAACACAGAAGAAGAGCTGGACTGAATGTGGGGACCAAAAATTTATGGGGAAATTTCAAACCAGGTTTGAAATGCTACATCCAGGACATGGCATAAGCATTGAAAACATGATAACAATGCAAATGCAGTTGTTTTTTCTGGACCTGTATCAGATGGGGCTTGACAACAGACAATCAAGAGTCAGAAAGGGGATCATGGGAATGCTTGCTGAACTGTTGGCAAGTGATGGACTGGATTCACTAGTATACCAAATGGTGAGCCTACCTGACTCCAGTGTATAGTTTCAAATCAACAGTCCCATAGTTAGTTCTAAATAAAATGAGAGGATTACAACATGGGGAAAAAAGCGATAAAAATATATGAAATGGACCTGAAGATAGACCCAAAATAATAAATATACTCACAAGAAAATAAAGACAAAAATGTGAGAATAACAGGGCCACTTATTAAACATCTCAAGATGTCCTGAAGAAAGATGAAATTTCTCATGAAAGCCACAGAATACATTGTCTTCAGAGGATTCAGTGAAATCTGCATTGCTGTCAGGCCTCTTTTTTTATAATTATTTCAAATTGTGTTTAGCACAGTGCTATGGGTTCTTCTATTCCTTGGTTCATCCAGAATAGTTTCCATAACACTTTGCTTTGTTGTTTTTATTTTTTCTTTAGCCAGCTCAAATTCAATGTCACTCATGGAGCTAGGCAATAAACCTAAAATGTACAAGTTAGGCCATCCATGATCAGCCAAAGGGTTTTCCATCAGCCAAAAAATACTAAATAACAAGTAAAATAAAATTTCACTGGAGTGCCCTTCTGGGTGATGAAATGAATGAGCAAAAATGTGTATTTGGGTAGAAGTTGTAATTACAGATATTTGTAACAATGTATAACATTGAAGATTTCTATCATATCCTGACAATTGCTGGAACTTGCAAAGAGAAAATACCATTATGCATCATCAGCATCTTGTTGGTTTACAGCAGGGGGTTAAAGCTCACACAGCTCCTCAGATGTTGTGAGCATCTGTAGCGAAGGCAGCTGGCGATATGGCAGACCACAGAGAAACACAGTCGAATTCCTTTCCACCCACGTCAAAGAGAAACGCAGACTAAATGTTTGATATGAATATATATTATCTGATTTGCATCTCACTATACCACATGTTAGTGTTTTTCTCAACTGACATTGCCTGATCAGGACAATTTTATATTCACTGAATATAGACAATAAATGTTACAATGTACATGACATAATGATGTAGAGTTCATCAGGATAGTCCTTGCAGTTCAGAAAGAAGCAAGACAGCATGACAAAGGTAGATGTGAAATTAATTATAAAGTATTTTTATTATCTTATAATGAATTTCTGGACCAGTATTAAAATAAAAAAGACACTGATTTAAAGTATTTAGAGTTTTAAAAGGAATGACGAGGATTGAGATAGCATATGCAGACTCAGATTCCATCTTCAGATCCCATGTAAAAAGCCAGGCATGTTGGCACACGCTCAAATCTCAGTGCTTGGGAAATGGAGCCAGTCAGACATTCTCAGGGTCTCACTCCTTAATCAATAGGTGCACTGAGTAATTACTGAATCAAAAGAGTATGGGGAAAGCACCTGATGAACAGCCTGAAGCAGATTCCTCCCACCCACACTACAAACATGCACATGTGTGACCAATAAGCACACACAGTCACACCCGCATACACATGAATACACATGTACACATATGAACACTTAAATAAAAGATAAATCTCTATTTTTTTTAGAGGAAAAGGCATGTCGTCCTGTGGAAGTCACATAAGCCATGGGGATAGGCACAACTATTTCTCTTTTCTTGAAATACCTGTACAGCAACACAGAAGAAAGGTAAACACTTAGGTGGACATGTGTATGAGAATGTTTTCTTTTTGTGGAATTATACTCACTGGAAGAATATTTGGTAAGTGACTATTCTATTAAAATTTCCATTTTGTAATTATCTCAGGGCCTTCAATGACTTCAAGGTAAACAGCATACATATGAGATAGTTATTACTTCCAACAATGGTCCAACTGTCCAGGATTCATGAAAAAATAATATCTTTATTAAGAATAGTGATGAGTATAGAATTAAGCATTGGCTACTGATACTTTCCTTTAAGGGCATAAGATCTTGCCAAGACTTTTTCCTAGGCAATCTATAACTGAGAGTCTACTGAAATAGGTACAAAAAGAAAATGTTTTTTTTTTTTTTTTTTTTTTTTTTTTTGGATTTGGTTTTTTTGAGGCAGGGTTTCTCTGTATAGCCCTGACTGTCCTGGATCTCACTCTGTAGATCAGGCTGGCCTCGATTTCAGAAATCCACCTGCCTCTGCCTCCCAGAGTGCTAGGATTACAGGCGTGCACCACCAGCAAATGCTAAGTGAGTGATGCATCTGAGAAACATTACTGGTTGCTTTGTAGCAGTCGCAACAAAACTCGTGAGTTGTGCTTTATTATATTACCTAAAAGATGTACTGATCACAGGATAAATTAAAACACATTAGTTAGTAAAAAAAAAAAAAGTGAGCTTTTATTTGGCTTCCATTTGTTTTCACCAAAATTTATGCCTTTTGTACCACTCCCAAATCAAAACATAGAATGCAGAAGTAAATGCTTTTTAGAATAATTTTTTTTATCAATTAAGAACTACCTTTTCCATTTGGAAGGTGACATAAATGCCTTATATGTCCCTAAATCTATATGTCTATTTGGATATGTCTACCTCTCCATATTTATTTTCTTTAATCAGTCCATCTAATCTATTTATCATCTATCTGTATATCTATCATCCCTTTATCTCTATATATGAACCTGTTATCTACTTCTATCTATCTATCAGGCATCTATCTATCATCTATCTGCCTAACTATTTAGAATTTCAGGGCCTATTTCATGTATAGACCAGTTTACCATAGTAATATGCATCAGCATTTTATAAACCTTTATCTTAAATTTGGTTGAATTATAATTATTAAATAATGACAAAATTGGTTTTCTGTAATTATAGATATAATCAACTTCTTCCTACTCTTTAAGAGGAGATAATGTACAAAGACAGTCTTCCTCTCATCTGTAAGGTAACTGGTATTTTCGGCAGTGCCATGTATTTAGGGCAAGTAAAGTCAGAGAATTCAGTAAGCCTCTCAATAATGAGGTCTATTGAAAGACTTACTTAGCAATCACATATTCAGTCTGGAAGGGGTGTTGGAGATCATTTCATAATCAAAAAGAATTATTAAATGGAAAGTAGGTTCTTGTTTTTGCCTATTGCATTCTGGGAACATTTTGAGATTTTTACATTTGCATGTGTTATATTTTTAAACAGAAATGGTATAGGAATATTTTAAAACTTATTAGGAAAACAGCTATTGACATGTGAGGATAAGTGCTCACCATATGGATTCTAACATTTTAATTATTTTGTTCTTTTTTCTTTTTAAAGCAACTCTTAGTTGTAATAATTTTTCAACTAATTAAAGACCAGCTGCTACTTAGCAAGACAGACACCCAATTAGGAATCTGAAACCTGTTAAGCAACCTTTACTGCCAGCCAGCTAACTGAATCACCTCCTGTCGCTGGCATAGATCTGATTATTTTCTGTTTTGTTAAATGCATGTTGTTGTCACACACACTCGGTCTGTAAAATGTTGTTCATTCTGAGAAGTCAAATAATCGGATATCTTGTTCAAGCGTGTCATCCTTGGTTGAGGTGGAGATCTCTAGCAGGATCCTTCATCTATCGTTGTAAGCACGGTTACAAAATGGCTATAGAGAATTATATTTTACAGGAAACGTCAAACTCAAAATAAAGAAGGTAATCACCCACAACAGCTAAGTATTATTTGTAACTGAGAGGGAGAGTATGATAGGTAAAACGCCTTTCAGGTACAGAGGGTAAGTGACAATGAAGATAATTGCATTTCTAATTATGATGAAGAAGATTGGTTTGAAATGTTTAGGACATGTATTTATTTTCTCCTAAAACCATATGTTAAATGATGAAAGAGGTTTCCAACAAAATTATATTAAGATATAATTTAGAACTGTACTTTTATTTTATGTATATTGTTATAAATTTTCCTCTGTGAGTTCAAAATGACTTTTCTTCAGCCGACAAGCAAAATATTTAAATCTTCGTGGAGAAAATAGTATATAAAGCATTGATTACTACATGAAATATAATTCTTGAGAAGCTCTTTCTCGAGTGTTTTAAATGATGTTGCCTTGACACTGACTCCAAAGAGTAAATAAAGATAATTGCAATCTAGAGAGAATTGATTATGCATCAAAAATTGAGAGATTTCTTGATTTATAAAAACAATTCAAAAATTGTGTCTTAGAATTGTACAATACCTGGGGAATCCTAGCCTCTCAGACACCCTAGAACCTGGAAAGGGGGAACTGTCACATTTCCAGTGGTATTCTTAACGACCTAGAAAAACTGATGCTATTGGCAAGAGTTAAAGGCACTAAACAAGAGGTGTGAAAACCTCCTCCTATGGCTTTGTTTATGTTGACAATTTTCTATAGCCTTATTCACATGCTCCAAGCACAGTAGGAGCTCAATAAACGTTGCTGATTGGCTGTCATTACATCTGCTGTGAATAACAATGAGTCTGATAGGCTTGGCAGCTCTAAGAAAGAATAGGATATCTCAATGAGTTTCCTGAGATGCCAGGGTTAAAACTCCCTGTGGGAGATGAGTTGTGGCTTCACAAGACTGGAGTGTGTTTGGGAAAGAGCTGATGAAAGGTGTCAGTCTAGAGCATAGAATATGCCCACTCTGGGTACCAGTATCAGCCCTTTTTTTCTGAAGTGAATCGTGCTTCAGCCTTCACCAGAGTACAGTTCTGGGAAAGATGCTGTGGGCAGGCAGTGCTTTCTTGAGCTAAAAATTTTTCTCCTCTCTACTAACTATTGCTCACAGTAGAAACTGAAATTGTCTTGTCAGGTGTGTCGTAAGGAAGGCGACAGCACTTGGAAGTCAACTCGTATTTCACAATTCTTCATGTCTCTCTAATGCTGTCATAACAATTTTCTAGGAAGCAGGCCAGATTATGTCACAATTCTTCTTGAACAATTTTATGGTCTTTTACTCACTAAAAGATCATGTTCAGGGGGTTCCACATAGCAGATTAAGCCATCATAGGGTTGATCTTTGCCCACTTTTTCTAAATCTTCATCTGACACAGTAACATGGAAAATAATAAATCACTTAAATCATTTACATTATGATAAGTAGTCTTCCACATAGCCTATACATTTTTATAGTTTGCTACTCAAGTACTTAATTATGAACAAAGTAGGCACAGTTGGCGTTTTCTTAATCTTAAAAATCTGACATCCCCAGCACTTCAAACATTCAAACTTTGCGAACACTGATCACAACATTTGCAGAAATTTCCCCCACTGGACTTTATGTAATCGTTTTCAGTGAAAACACAAGAGCACCAATAACTATGTAAAAATTTCATGCTACATTGTAATGTCTATGTGAAGCACAAAGGAAGCACAAATGAACTAGACTTAGTTCCCATCTCCGAGATAGCTCATTATGTAAAAGCAAATATTTCAAAAATCTCAAAAACTTTGAAATTTGAAACACTAATAAAGATACACAAATTTCTTAAAGTATTAGTATACATGATTGTGTTTGCTTGTTGGTTTTATTTGGATACAGAATCTTCTCAGCCCCAGGATGACCTGTTTGGTCTTGTCATACACTAACCTCAGTTCCTGGAGTTTGCTTCATGAATCATGGCTGAGGAACTTCAGAGGTTTCCATTCTACATACATTGAGTTCAACTTACCTATTTGTTCATTAGCGGCAATTTTCAATTTTATATTTATTTTTCTTAGTTTCTATATATGACGATAGTGTTCTAAGTCTTTCCTGTTGTTCTATCATCAACTCAAATTTACAGAGTTTCACTAAAATCATGTAAACGGAGGGTAGAGAGTGTGGCACAAACCAGCTATTAATGTCAATTTCTAGTGACTACACGGTATTTTCTTTATTACAAACCCTTGTAAGTGTGTTTTTGAAATGTGCCCCCCAGTGGCGTGTTATTCTTCTCACTTTAGAACATCACATCATCGTTAGTCACTCTATGTATATAAGTCCTTCACTTTTAGGCTTATCTTTAAATTTAAATTAATTTTAGACTTCTTTTTAAAACTTGCATTTAGTAGTTTCAATATTTCAATGAAAAATGACCCCACCACAGAGAGAGATTTGCCCATGATTAGCTTTCAGATAAGGAGATTTAACTGGTAGTTCAAGTGAATTTCAGTAGTTTTGAAGAAGATTGATGGTTTATTATTTTGACTTTTTAAATATATAATATTAGTATATTCTTTTCTTATTTCACTCCTTATTAATTTATTTAGGGACTATTATTTTCAGTGTAGAATTGTTCTATCTCCTATAGACTTATTCTTAGGTATCTGTCAGTGTGTGTGTGTGTGTGTGTGTGTGTGTGTGTGTGTATGTGTGTGTGTGTGTGTGTGATGTTTTGGTTGTGACTTATTCAAATTCATCAATTCATATAAATTATATATAAAATTAATTCTCATGTGTAATATATTACATATTCTAACTATTTAAAATTTAATCTTTCAGTTGTATTCATAAGGGTAGAATTGAGTAATTTAAGATTATAGAAAATACAATTTTAAAGTTAGAAGAAAATTATCTGTCTTAGGTATCTAAACATCCCTAAGAATATCCGTTCACTGTCCTTAACAAGTGTTTGAAACATCACTTGGCTAAATGATGAAAATCCAAAAAATTTATTTGCTCTCTTACAGACCACAAGGAAGCAATGCCTCTTTAAGATTAATTTTAAGCTAATACCCATGGTGCATATCTTACTCTATAGCATAACTGTTTGCTTTATATAGACCAATCATAGGAACTTATTTGCTTCCACTCCTTGTCTCTGGGTTTGCTTCTTCCCCTATGTTCCATTAATAGCAATTTCTGGCCACCCAGCAAGTCGATCACCTTTCTTGAATGCACACAGAGATTTCAACACACAGTTAAATTCATCAGAGTGCTGTCATTTCGTAACATGTAGAATTTATATTTCTACCTCCATCAATACAAAGGGTTTGATTCCATCAGCCGTACCCATCTTTGTACTGGGTACACAGCAGCTTTCAAACAGTTGGCTTCCTTGAATTTGCTACTGTAATTATTTCATTTTTCAGTATTGTGGCTTAACTTTGGCAGCAATGGAGACCTGTATTTCAGGTGTGTAATCAGACTAACTAAGCTTGAAAGAGAAGATTAGCCCTACATGGCTCTTTACCTGCTTTGATTTCCCTAAAGGAAAGCTTATTCTAGAAAATTAAAATTAGCCTCAAGAAATTGAGTGGTTAGCGCAGAATTAGAAAAAGGTAAATTAGTTCAGGATTTAAATGTTTAATTCCATCTGGATTTT
This sequence comes from Apodemus sylvaticus, assembly GCF_947179515.1. Classification (NCBI taxonomy): domain Eukaryota; kingdom Metazoa; phylum Chordata; class Mammalia; order Rodentia; family Muridae; genus Apodemus; species Apodemus sylvaticus. The sequence goes on along the minus strand of NC_067482.1, from coordinate 47,781,275 downwards.
AACAAACAGATTCTTTGTCAATGAGAAAAGAGATGTATGTGCCATAGGAAATAAGCAGATTGCTACTGTCTGCTAATACACATACTCTTTCCCCAGAAATGTATGGAGGAAGATCCCCATTGATCACCTAATAGTCTTTGCCTGTGTTTCCCATATTCTATGATTCTCAATCTCTTATTTTTATAAACCATTCTAATTAGTTTCACAAATATTGTGCCCTGAAGGAAAAATAGCTGTTATAAACTTTTAGAGAATAATCATAACCACCTGGTTTCCAAACTTTGAGACTGCTTCCTTTTACCAGCCCATGAATTTATGTGGCCAGCAACATAATTTATGTGTCCAGTGACAATGTGATCACATATGCTCCATCCTTGCAGCGAACTCCCTTCTTTCTTTCTCTGTCATCCTTTAAGGATAACATGATAGATTCTAGACACTTGGATAATACGAGTCAAGTGGATAACTTTAACCTTTTGGCTGACCTGGTACTCCACAGGGAGCTTCTGAGATCTCAGATGGGACGTTCCCTGCCTACAAATCTTTATAGCTAAGACAAATGGCCTCATCACTCCAACCTCCTATTTTCTTCCTATCTTTTCAAAGACCTATTCCATTACAGTTATAAGCATTTGTCTCTGAAGACTATGAAGGAGCAAGGGTTAATGCAGGTCAGATTGGTACTTTAAAAGCCTCATGTTTTCTACAAATAGACAAAGAAGAGTTTCTCTGAACACTCTCCCTTGGTGTAAATTAACACCTACATTTCTAAAATTTCATCAAAATCTTTTTAAAAATGGCAATAGGCTTGACCTTCCATATTGGATAAATTGTACCTTCCATGACTCACTGGGCAACAGTTAGTTATGTGTAGTGTAATGTCTCCACAGAATTTCTTGACAGAACAATATAAGGAGATGCAGAAAGAGTAATTTTTTTAATGCAGCCACTTTTGAGATATGAATACGGACTGGAGAAGAAGGTAAAGATGAGAAGCAACATTATAAGAAAAATGTGTCTCATTTTTACAAGCTAATTGTGATGATAATTACATTCTGCTTTGGAAGTGCAGGGATGATGTTGGCTCTTACAATGGATTTGTTCAAAGAAATAAAGTAGATTGGGCTATTCAACAGTGACTGAATTGTTCATTATGTTAAGAATGGAAAGCAATCTTGTAAAATGTCATCTTTTGCATTTATTTTAATTTTCTGGGAACATTTATGCCAACTAAATGTAAAAATTCCCCGATATCACTCCTACCTCATTAAAAAGGAAGATTACTATGCCTAAATGCCTTTGACAAATAGTCATGTTATTTAAATAATTATCACTCTGTCTTTTTTCAGTAAAGATACAGAAAAGGAAAAAAATCAAGTAAAGGGGTGAATCAAGACATTTGTCAAGCACAGAGAAAGAAAGGAAGAAAAGAAGGAATAAAAGAAATCTGAAGATTTCATTTACTGTTACAAACAGTTCACCTACATCCACTGTTCCCCTTGGAAGCATTGTGTACCTGCTGTGTGTGTCAGTAACAAACTTATAAATAAACTGATGGCAGTAAAAAGAATTAGTAAATCCCTGCTTAGTGTTTTTGTCCCATGGAGTTCATGTAAATCCTCACATTGCCTCCAGATTCTGCACATCTCTCACATTCACTTGGAAAGCACATGCACCTGCCTTGAAGACCTGTCCTGAACACTGGGTTGGTGCCCTCAGAATTGGCATGTCCTTGCCTGAAACTTCATTTTCACTTGGCAGCTGGTGTAAAAGTCATCAATATAGTCCTCCTCCTCCACTGCTTGTGTGCATTGTTTAACTTGAATTTTTGGAAGTTGTCCTAGACATGAACTCTAAACCTGAAAAAAAAAAAAGATCTGTCTCATGCTTTCAAGCTGTATTCTTACCATACTCTCCTTCTGCTTCATTCCCATGTTTCATAATGACCGTTTGCCCCCTTTCTTAAGCAAAGGTAGAATGAATGTATGCCTGGGCCCTTTGGATTAGATAACTTCTGAGCCCTGACAAGGATGCCTGACTTGGCTGCTTGTGACCATGAAGAAAACAATCAAGATCACAAGAGGAATCATCTTCAGGAAGGGTAAGGAGTCTAGGTACAGATGAAAATAGACCAGAATAGAGGAGGGACATTACATCCTAAGACTCATTAGCTCATTCGTTTAGTAGGAGAAGTCCGTGTAGGTGACATGCCATCCTTCCAGGAGATAAAATCTGGGAGCAAAAACTACATTATGAATGAAGTGGTAGACTTTCTCAGTTTACAAATGTTGTTGAAGAAAGCCATTTCAAAAACCTTATAGATGAGAGAGAGCCTTTGTTTGAGAAAGAAGATAAGAAGAAAAATATATGAAAATATATGAAACATATATACTTATGTTATAAAATGCATATATTATATCATATTTCTGTTACTATTCCAGGACAAAGAAAAAGTAATGTTATATAATTAAACCTGGTGATTTTTTAAAATTTCCAAGTTAAATATTTTTCTGTGTTAGATTTTCCCTTTATTTACTTGTTTATTGTTCCATAATATGAATGACCATATGCTGGTGATGTGGGTTAGGGTATGCAGAAAAAATAATTAGAATATGTAAATCTCTCAATGTAGATATAGATATGTTGCCCATATCAATATAACATTAACAAGATCTTGGGTGATTCTAAATTATGATGCTTATATTTTCAATCAGTAGTGAATAAAAAACTACACTTAAAAGCCCCTCTTTCATGCAAAGTAATTATATATATATATATATATGAATGCACTAAGAATGGCTCCTTAGGTGATGTTTAGTCTATGATATTTGGTGTTCTAATTGCACTGGTGGTAGGGAACTATATTTACTACCAAGGGAGAAAGGATCATTAAAATTTTAATTTGTTTTTCAACAGTTCAATTATAATATGTTTAATGTACTGGACATAACCTTGAGGGTTTTAACACAGTTATGAGGCCATTCCAATTTACTTTTCCCTCTTGCCTTCATTTTCTTAGAAGATTGGGTATTTGTAAGAACTTTAAGATCACCCTGACTTCTCAAATGTCTGATTACCACTTATTTTTTTGTTTCTGTTTTTAGACATTTTATGAGAACACTTTCAAGCAGTTTTTCATAGTAGGATACTTTTGCAATACAATGCAGTAGACACCTACTTACTTATGTTGGTGTACTCAGGCCTGTAGTGCACTTGGCATTAATGTATGCAATCATAGATATACTGCCTTCAGTGAATCCTTTTAACCACAATATTCTAGGAATTGCCAGAGGCTGTTAGTGTAGGTCTGATTTGGCAATCTAACCCAGATCCATAGATATGTATCCCACTATGTTGACATGTCCGAAAGTTCGGATCTCCATATACCAATGAAATAATCATTATTGTGATCCATTTCTTGTTTATAACATGAAAAAATATAAAAGAACACTGAGAAAATGTTATTGTTCCTCTCACATTTTATTTATACAAGTTATTCCTGTGTATTCCCATTATTTATGCATGATGTCCCTGTTTTTCACTGAAACTCAGTTGCTATGTCTCAATATTCTCAGAAAACCCATTAGACCAGCATTCTTGGACATCGAGTAGTTTAGGATACTATCTTAGAAAGTTAAAACATGGACATGTCTGTTCTCATTGATGATCTAAGAGGCTAAGTAAATGAAGAAACATGAGCTGCTATGGACTAATTAGCAAAAGTTGAGGATTATATACTTTTCATTAAGGCTAATGAGTATAATTTCATTCATTCATCATGAATCAGGATTTAGGTGAGCGTTTTTCTTCTTTCATGCCATTTTTTTTCTTTTTTTAAAAATTTAATTGGATATCTTATTTATTTACATTTCAAATGTTATCCCCTTTCCTGGTTTCTCCTCTGCAAACTTAAATGAGCATTTTGAACACCATTGTTTTGAAGAGATAACAAGGGTTAGGGCTTTAAATCTATGTGATCAGGCAAATAATCTATTTGAAATCTCCTTGATCTCTTAGTGCACACCTTTTGTCTTCATTTCCCACGACCCAGCTTTCCTTTTCTCTCTCCTCTTCCTTCATTTTCTGTTTTCCTTTATCTTGTCTGGTCTAATGTTTCAACATATGTTAAATGAAGTACTTTGATAATTAATAAAGATCAATATTTATAATTCTATGACTATAGGTATGGATTTAGAAGCATAAACCTAAACCAAATACGTTTTATTTTCTAAGGGTTAAAACACAAAAGTATTTCTCAGTCTTAGCGAAGAATATGTTTATTATAACACAATACAATGTAATCTAAAATAACATATAGTATAATTGCTAGCTCTGTGCCATTGTTAACCTACCACTGTTTCTTCAGGAAATTCAATTGTTGATGTAAAATATGATTATTAAAGACTATCTGAATAGGTTTTCATAAATCCATGTTAAATATTTATAAAAATAAAATATATGAATATAGTATTTATTTAGTTCTGATATTTTTGTTGAATTTGAGCAGTTTCTGGGCCTCTACTGTTGTTTGACATTAAAATACTAAACACAGTGTATATTAAACTTATGAAATTTTTCAAAAACTGGAAGTTAGATTCTGTACATCCAAGCCCAGTCATAAAACACTTAAACAGAAATAACAAACAACAAAATGTGACATTTATTAGGAAAAACATGCATATCGGTACTACAGCAATTTCAATATGAATATAGAAACAATATTGCCAGGAAACACAGACATTAATAGGTTTTAATTAGAATACATCAAAAAGAAAATAGAAATGAAGGCAGCAAGTTATTGAACTTATTCATAAAGAGCAAACACTAATTTATTCAAAGTTGTTACTGTTAATGCAATTTGCGGCAGTGGACAAATCAATGTTAATTGAATTCTAAATGAAGCACATGTAAGGAGTAACTTGCCATGTTATGAACTGTGAGTACATATGAAAAGACATCTTTGAATTACATAATGCAATTTAGTGCTGAATACATCAATTGACATAGAGAGAATACATTAGTAATGCCCCAATTCTTCATTCTGTTTTCACATGTTTTTTTTAAAATTGTACAAACAATTCAAGATTCAGTGAAGTTGAATGAAATGTCTATTTAATCAACCGGAGTCCCCACCCAGATTCTAGCAATGTCATTTTCTTATGCTGCCTCTACCGTACTCTTTCCCATTCTGTCTCTCTGTCACATTGTTTCTGCCCAGCTAAGGAGGGATCCAAATATCCTAATAATGCTTTAGAATGCAGTTCTTTTTTAATTAAATAATTAATTAATTTCCCAATAACAGTTTCCCCTTCCCTCCTCTCCTCCAAATTCATTCCTTAAATCCCCTCCCCTCCAGAATGCAGTTCTTTTTAAAACAAAATTCACATAAAATGGAAAATACACATCTTGATTGTGTTCACATTATAAATTATAATATATGCATGTCTGTTCATCATAAAATTTGATCAAGGTACTGGACACTACCATCTGCTATAGAGAGCTATGTCATCATCCTTCCAGCTAATCCTCTTACTAGTTACGGTATCTATTTTTTTATTTTCTTTTTAGTAATTATTTACATCTTAAATGTTGTCTCCCTCCCCAGTTACCCATCTACAACCCCATCATCCCATCTGCCCTTACCCCTTTGCCCCTATGAGGGTACTCCAGCACCTAACCACCTACTCTCTCTCACTGGTCCACCATCCCCCTACATTGGAGCATCAAACTTCCACAGGACAAAGGGCCTTCAATCCCATTTGTCAGACAATGCCATCCTCTGCTACATATGCAACTGGAGCCATGGGTCCGTCCCTATATTCTACAGGAGGTTCCAGGAGGAAAATCTGGAAAGGGAATAAAATTTGAAATGTAAACAAATAAAATATCCAATTAAAATGATTAAAAAAATAAAACCAAAAGCACCTTGGGGAGAACAGGGTTTATTTTGCTTATATTTTCACCTTACCAACCTCCTCTGTGAGAAGCCAGAAGAGGCCACTGGTGAAGGTGTAGCTTCAGCAGCAGTAAAAACACAAGATTGAAGAGGCAAAGAAGAAAGGCTTAGCCTTGGTATCATGTTTCAGGATCGACAAAGGAAGCTTGGGAGAAGCTGTTGGTGAAGGTTCAACTAAGTTGTAGTGGAGACCTAGAAATTCTGGAGATTCCAGTATCTTGTGATGAACTCTAAGCTCATCTGTAGAGAAAAGCTGGCCTGACCTTAAGAGATAAGCTACACTTTCTGTAGATGGTTGTCAAGCTCTTTGGCAGATCTGAGTTAGACACTGAATGACTTAGAGTGTTAGAAATTGGTTTCTCTTTGATTTGATTGTGACTGTGTCTTGGTTTTTAACTCTTGGACTAACAAACTACTTAGTTGTTTTTAATCTTATAGGAGACCACATTTAAGAGACTTTGGATATTTTAGAGAGAACTTGAATGTATTAACAGGATTGAATTTCTGAGGTGTTTCAATTTTTAAATAGTATGGGACTTTTAAAGTTTGTAATATATTGTATATTGTATCACAATCTTTACTAGTCAGGTGGCTATAGAGAATCACAAAGGGTACAATAAATTTATGTACATAGAAATATATTTATTAGAATGGCTTACATACTGAGGCTAGTTCAATAATAACTGTTTTCTGACAGAAAAGGCAAGAATCAGATAGTTGTTCAGTCTACATGGATGGATGTCTCAGCTGGTTTCCAGTTTTCTTGGAATCCCAAAGTTGTAGGTTAATACCTCAGCAATATCAGAGAAAAACTTGCCAGAGAGAGTCAGGCCAAGCAGGCAGAAAGTAAAAGCTTCCTTCTGAAACTTCTGGATCCAGAACCACATTGTTTGAACTGATCTCAGCATTATCTTCTAAGATCCCACAGAAAAGCCCGCTGATCTCAGGGCACTCTGGATTTTCTAGCCCAAAGTATGTTCAAAATCTGCACAATACCTGGTGTGTTCTGTCATAGCAATGGCCTATGTCCAGTGCCAATTTCTGTTTTAGTTTGGATTTCTAATGCTGTCATAACATCACAGCCCTAAACAACTTTGCAAGGATGCCACTTCCACATTACATTCCATCATGGAAAATAGTCAGAGCAGTTGTTCAAGTCAGAAATTTTCAGGGAGGAATTGATGCACAAACCATGGAGGATATTGCTTATGGCCTTACTCCCCATGACTTGTTCAACCTTCTTTCTTATAACACCCAAGACCACCATCCCAGTGATATCCCCATACACAAGGGGCAGTTACATCAATTTCCTTTCAATATAAAATAAACGGGCATATAAACAGAGAAATAAAATAAAACAAAAAACAAACCTGAACAATGTAGAAAGCCTTATTGGGGTGCCATGCCACCTGACAGGAACTTGACATTGACCAATTATGGAACCCCTGTGCTAGTCATAATCCACTTCACCTAGGGTGGAGTGCTCAGTCCAAAGTGAAGCCCATTGTTCTTCAAGGACCTGCAGTTTCCTGAGAAACAGTAGCCACCTGCAGAGCAACTGAACCAGTTCTGTGGAGAAGCTTCCAGCCTTCGGGGGAAGGTTTTTCCTCTGCCTATATATTTGGAGTTCTTCTTTTTTTTTTAATATTTTTTTATTTTCTATATTCTTTGTTTACATTCCAAATGATTTCCCCTTTCTCAGATCCCCCCTCCCCATATGTCCCATAAACCTTCTTCTCTCCATCCATTCTCCAATCACCTCCCTCCTTTTTTTCCCTGTCCTTATATTCCCCTCCAATGCTAGATCAATCCTTTCCAGGATCAGGACCCTCTCCATACTTCTTCATGGGAGTCATTTGTTATGCGATTTGTGCCTTGGGTATTCAGGGCTTCTGGGCTAATTAATATCCACTTATCAGAGATTGCATTCCATGTTTATTCTTTTGAGACTGGGTTACCTCACTTAGGATGATATTTTCCAGATCAAACCATTTGCCTAAAAATTTTGTGAATTCATTGTTTCTAATTGCTGAGTAGTATTCCATTGTGTAAATATACCACATTTTCTGTATCCATTCCTCCTTTGAGGGACATCTGGGTTCTTTCCAGCTTCTGGCTATTATAAATAAGGCTGCTATGAACATAATGGAGCATGTGTCTTTATTGCATGCTGGGGAATCCTTTGGGTATATGCCCAGGAGAGGTATAGCAGGGTCCTCCAGAAGTGTCATGTCCAGTTTTCTGAGGAACCGCCAGACTGATTTCCAAAGTGGTTGTACCATCTTACAGCCCCACCAGCAGTGGAGGAGTGTTCCTCTTTCTCCACATCCTCGCCAACACCTGCTGTCTCCTGAGTTTTTGACCTTAGCCATTCTGACTGGTGTAAGGTGAAATCTCAGGGTTGTTTTGATTTGCACTTCCCTATGACTAATGATATTGAGCACTTCCTAAGGTGCCTCTCGGCCATCCGAATTTCTTCAGGTGAAAATTCTTTGTTTAGATCTGTACTCCATTTTTTAAATAGGGTTATTTGGTTCCCTGGGGTCTAACTTCTTGAGTTCTTTGTATATATTGGATATTAGCCCTCTATCAGATGTAGGGTTGGTGAATATCCTTTCCCAATTTGATGGTTGCCGTTTTGTCCTTTTAATAGTGTCCTTTGCCTTACAGACACTTTGTAATTTTATGAGGTCCCATTTTGAACACCAATGTTGTCTTGGTCTCCCTATCTTTTTGCTGCCTTCCCATACAGCCCCAGCTTCCCTTCCAGGAAACCTGTTTGATGTAACTGCAGGCAGTTATAGAACAAAACAAACTAATGAGGACAAAAAGAGAAAATAAAACAAAAAGCATATGAATCATGTATAGATGCAGAAAATGACATATGGAAATACACAGCTATACCATAAAGACAAAAACATGGAAGCCATAATATATAAGCAAAACAGTCATAGGCTAAAAACAAACAAAAATGTCCAGACAAATCATTATGAGACAATATGAAGAAGAAGAAGAGGGGGAGGAGAAAGGGGAGGAGAAGGAAGAAGAAGGAGGAGGAGGAGAAAGAAGAAAGAAGAAGGAGGAGGAGGGGAGGAGGAGGAGGAGAAAGAAGAAAGAAGAAGGAGGAGGAGGGGGGGAGGAGGAGGAGGAGGAGGAGGAGGAGGAGGAAGAAGAAGAAGAAGAAGAAGAAGAAGAAGAAGAAGAAGAAGAAGAAGAAGAAGAAGAAGAAGAAGAAGAAGAAGAACTACTGATTATGGAACTCCAAAAACTACCATTAAGTATATTATTGGCCATTTTCTGCTGAGCATGTAGCCTATGCTTAAGTGTGGTTTGTATATCTAGTGAGACTGTTTTGGGAAAAATAATTTTTCCTTTGTGAGCATTTGTTAGGGGAGATAGCTTCTAGATTAGTTATGGGAACTTGTGTCTACTTCTGTTCTCATTGCTGGGACCCCATCAGGCTCAGACCTGTGCAGGTCCTATGCATGCTGCCACAGTCTCTATGAGTTCATTTGCTCTGCTATGTCCATAACACCTTGTTTCTTTGGTGACTTCCATCACCATTACCTTTTTCCAATATTTCTGCCTTCTCTTCTGAAGAGTTCTCTGAGCCCACAGTGTTGGGGGGTGGTTGGGTATTGATGGATACATCCCATTTAAGATCGAGTGATCTGAGGTCTTTCACACTCTGGTCCTTGTCCAGTTGTGGGTCTCTGTATTTGTTCCCATCTACTGTAAGAAGAATCTTCTCTGATAATGGCTGAACAAGACACTCATCAGTGAGTATTGCAAAATGTCATTAGGAATCATTTACTAGCTTCCTTTAACAGAATGGTAGTATTTGGTTTTCCCTGGGCATATGGCCTCTTTAGCCTCTGTTTCTTGGCTACCAGAGTTTTGAATTCCATCTCATGGAATGGGACTTAAATCAGATAGTGGTTGCTTAGTCCCACAATTTTTGTGCCACTTATTGTACACATATATCTTTCAGGCAAATTATCACAAAACATCACACATTTGTTGTTTGATTAACGTTATTTTTCTCCTTTGGTACCATACAGAATATCTTCCAGTACTATTAACTTTGTCTGTAGGGGTTATAATGCTCTATGAAGACACCGGCTTAACGTCTCTGTCTTTAATGAGTCATTTAGATATTGTCTTCAGATTTAGGGTCTAACTAACCCTCATTTTGTGGCAAGTGACTGAGGGCTTGGCTTGCTTGAGTTGTTTGAAGGTTTCCATGAGACCCCTTTGACTAACAACCATTTTATATATAACCCATTTTGAGCAATAAATGTTTCATTTGGTGCCAAGAGATGTTAGTTGTAGCTATGTCTGCCCCATTATTTGGTGATTCCATTTATATTACTGTCATAATTTTAGGTAAAGATGCTCTCATAGTATGTTTACATATGACCCCTCTAATGACCTTCAGCTTTATCTGTCCCTTCCTCTATGCCCCTCAAACACTCATTCCTCTCCCTCCTCACTTGACCCTCTCATTCTAATTCCTCACTCCACCCATCCAAATGACCCCATTTTCCCCTTTCTAGGGATCTACTCTCCTCCCACTAGACCTTTGGGTCTGGGTTACCTCACTCAAAATTAATTATTTTAGTGTTGTTCATTTACCTGGGAATTCTAAAATATTTCTTGAGAGCTTGAGAATTGATATTTTTTGTATAAACAGCCATCTCATGTCTCACATCATCTAGGTATGATGTGTCACATCATGTAGGGATACTTTGGGAGATATGTGCAAGTATTTTCTTAAGTTATTTAGTGCCTCACTTGTATATTTTACTTAGTGGTCTCTGTCATTGTTGTGAACCCAGTGATTCTCTAAGGAATAGCACTGCTTAGAAGCATAGTTCTTTGTTATGGTACAGTTTTTCAATTTACAGTTAAATCAGTTTCATATGAACAACTTAGAGGAGATACTGAGTATAATCAAAATATGACATAATCTATGAATGTGGGAAAGAAAAAACTAATTATTTAAAATGTTCATGCTGAAGTTAGTTTATTGATGTTAAATGGAGGAAGGAACTGAAAAAATCAGCTACTAAGAAAGTATTATGCAACTCCATACCCTTGCTGTTTGCTGAACAGTTAATATCCAGTAAGTTCTCAACTATTCATTTTCCAGCTTTATTTCAGGATAAGTTTTTCTACTAACATTGGTAAGTAGAATGTCAACCAGTGCACTTAAGTGATGCATAGGTATTTCTAAATTTTAATTAATTTTGGAACTGACATGTACAATTTATTAAAACACACATCTCTAGAATCAAGCAGGAAAATGAGTATTAATCCTACACGAATCATCCCAGCTCTGGAATCCAGAATAAAATGTTAGCTATATAGAAGAAAATAAGTGAGACTTTCTCAATTTTCAACTTAAATTTTAATAACCAGAAAAAGCAAAGACACAAAAAGCCATCTAAAACCACAAGAATAACAACATTGAACAAAAGTACCACTCCACTATCATGTGGCTGGTTACAAAAATTGCTTTATAGTAGTAATTTGAAATATGTATTCATAGAAATTTCTACTAATATTTCATGAAATTAAGTGATTGTGGCCATATTTTAACATATGTAATAATTCCTAGTTTAAATTGTCATTTTAACAGTCAATTCTACTAAGACTTACTTAAGCATTTCTAGTGTTCGAATTATATTGGTTGAATGGTTTTAAAATGTTTTTAATGTTAAAAAAGCTTTCTGTAAATATGGGCAAAACATCTACCACTAACTGAAGCTTATTAATTCCACTAAAGCTCTAGTATTGATAATGTCATGATTTAAAAATCTGGGATAATTTATTTACCTGGCAGGTGTGTAAACTTTGCTTATAAATGCACAGTACTTTAATGGTTAGGTATGATATATACCAACACATTTTGCAAATTCATACTTATAAGAAATGCCACATCTCGGCCGGCGGCGGCGGCGGTAGCAGTGGCTGCTCCAGCTGAAGGGCCATCAGCAGTGGAACCAAGGCGACACAGGGTCCAGTTAGGCCCTGCGCCCACGACCACTGACCTTCGCTGACCAGCCGGGCGGCAAGCAACTGCGGCTCTGCGGAGCCTTTCGCTGCACGGAAGCCACTTCAGAACTCGGCTGCCCGCCAGTCAGGAGAGACTCACCGCCATCTTGATCCCGGGCTCCAGAGATCGGTCAGACTGAGGTACACAAACATAATCCTAGGCCCAACACCGCAGGGGTCTGAGCCAGACGGGCGTTGGCCTGCACCCAGGCCCTGGGCTGTTCGAGTGGCCATCGGGGCGCCAACCCAGCCAGGAGTTTTTTTTTTGCCCCGGCCGGTGCACGCGCCGCCATTTTGCCTACAGGAGCCAGAGTGCTCGGGAGGGCAGAGACTGCTAACAAGCGTAGCCTGAGGCTAACAAAACGGGGGGTCTAGGCCCCAAAAGGCACAGGACTGACCCCAAGAACTGGGCGGCTTGGTGGGCCATCTGTGTGTCAACCAGCCCAGGAGGTTATTAGCACAACAGACTCTCCCGGTGCTTTCGCGGAGCGCGGACGCGCACGCCCGCCATCCAGGTCACCTGGCGGACCCAAATAACAGACATAGCCCTAGGGGAACTTTGCTCGGACCTTGGCCTCCCAGGCGTTTGCCTGGACTCAGGGCCCAGGCGACAAGGCTAACCTAGTGTGCGCCAGCCCGGTTGGGGAAATCGGCTGCCCAGCGGAGTGAGCAGAGCACAGGGGAGGTCACAGCAACATTCACCTTCGGAGCTCCCTGGGGGTGCACACGGGTTCCACCTGGTCCACAGACACAATCTGGGGCAAGGCCTCAGGCAGAAGCCCCCAGCTCAACTCTCTCCGCTTCAGATCAGCCTGGGTGGCCGCCACATCTCCAGGTCCCTCAAGAGGCTAGTGGGGGCTTCCGGGCGGCCAGCTGGGAGAAGTCGGTGTGCTCCAATAAATCCTGCGGGCCCCAGCGGGAGCCTTCAGGTGCCTGCTTCGGGATCTGAACAGCCTGGACAACAGCACCCTGTCTATAGGCAGTGCAGAGTGTAAGCTGTGCACCAGAGGCCAACGGGGAAGGGGCAGCTTGCACTGGTGAGTCCAGCACTGACAAGACCAAGTAACACCAGTGAGAGCTAGATGGCAAAAGGCAAACGCAGAAACGTCACTAACAGAAATCAAGGCAATATGGCAACATCTGAACCAAATTCTCCTCTACCAGCAAGTCCTGGATACCCCATCACACCAGTAAAACAAGATTTGGATTTAAAATCACTGGTCATGATGCTGGTACAGGAACACATGAAGGACATTGAGGAGAAAATGGATCAAAAGTTAGAAGCCCTTGCAAGGGAAACACAAAAATCATTGAAAGAAATCCAGGAGAATACAAAAGCCAACAAGGAGGAAATGCAAAAAACACTTAAAGAAATACAGGAGAACTTTGCTCAACAGGCTGAGGTCATGAAAGACGAAACACAAAAATCTCTTAAAGAAATACAGGAGAACTTTGGTCAACAGACTGAGCTCATGAAAGAGGAAACACAAAAATCTCTTAAAGAATTACAGGAAAACACAAACATGCAAGGGAAGGAGCTAAGCAAAACCATCCAGGATCTAAAATCAGAAGTAGAAACAACTAAGAAAACTCAAAGGGAGACAACTTTGGAGATAGAAAGCCTTGGGAAGAAATCAGGGGACAGAGATGCAAATATCAACAACAGAATACAAGAGATAGAAGAAAGAATCTCAGATGCTGAAGATTCCATAGAAACCATGGACTCAACAGTTAAAGAAAATGCAAAGTGCAAAAAGCTTGTAACCCAAAATATCCAGGAAATCCAGGACACAATGAGAAGACCAAACCTAAGGATTATAGGCATAGATGAGAGTGTAGATTTACAACTTAAAGGGCCAGCAAATATCTTCAATAAAATTATGGAAGAAAACTTCCCTAACCTAAAGAGAGAGATGCCCATGAATATACAAGAAGCCTACAGAACTCCAAACAGACTGGACCAGAACAGAAATACTTCCCGTCACATAATAATCAAAACACCAAATGTTCTAAACAAAGAAAGAATACTAAAGGCAGTAAGAGAAAAAGGCCAAGTAACATATAAAGGAAGACCTATCAGAATCACAGCAGACTTTTCACCTGAGACTATGAAGGCTAGAAGGTCCTGGGCAGATCTCATGCAGACTCTAAGAGAACACAAATGCCAACCAAAACTACTATATCCAGCAAAACTCTCAATCACCATAGATGGAGAAACTAAGATATTTCACGACAAAACCAAGTTCACCCAATATCTATCCACAAACCCAGCCCTAAAAAGGATAATAGGAGGACAACACCAATACAAGGAGGGAAACTCCACCCTGAAAAAAGCAAGATAGTAACCTTTCATCAAACCCAAATAAGTTAAGCAATCAAATTTAAAAAATAACGTCAAAAATGATAGGAAGTAACAATCACTATTCCTTAATATCTCTTAACATCAATGGACTCAATGCCCCAATAAAAAGACACAGACTAACTGACTGGATACGTAAACAGGACCCTACATTTTGCTGCTTACAGGAAACACACCTCAGGGTCAAAGACAAACACTACCTTAGAGTAAAAGGCTGGAAGACAATTTTACAAGCAAATGGTCTCAGGAAACAAGCTGGAGTAGCCATTTTAATATCAGATAAAATTGACTTTCAACCCAAAGTCATCAAAAGAGACTCTGAGGGACACTTCTTGCTGGTCAAAGGAAAAATACAACAAGAAGAACTCTCAATCCTGAACATCTATGCTCCAAATGCAAGGGCACCCTCTTTCATAAAAGAAACTTTATTAAAACTCAAAGCACACATTGCACCTAACACAATAATTGTGGGTGACTTCAACACTGCACTTTCCTCAATGGACCGATCAGGAAAACAGAAACTAAACAAGGACACAATGAAACTAATTGAAGCTTTGGACCAATTAGATTTAACTGATATATATAGAACATTCTATCCTAAAACAAAAGAATATACCTTTTTTTCAGCACCTCATGATACCTTCTCCAAAATCGACCATATAATTGGTCACAAGACAGACCTCAACAAATATAAAAAGATAGAACTAATCCCATGCCTCCTATCTGATCACTATGGAATAAAAGTGGTCTTCAATAGCAACAGAAACAACAGAAAACCCACAAACACGTGGAGATTGAACAATACTCTACTCAATGACACCTTGGTCAAGGAAGAAATAAAGAAAGAAATTAAAGACTTTTTAGAACACAATGAAAATGAAAACACAACATACCCAAATCTATGGGACACAATGAAAGCAGTGCTAAGAGGAAAACTCATAGCCCTGAGTGCCTCCAAAAAGAAAATGGAGAGAGCATACATTACCAACTTAATGACACACCTGAAAGCCCTAGAACAAAAAGAAGCTATTTCACCCAGGAGGAGTAGAAGGCAGGAAATCATCAAACTCAGGGCCGAAATCAATCAAGTAGAAACAAAGAGAACCATACAAAAAATCAACAAAACTAGGAGCTGGTTCTTTGAGAAAATCAACAAGATAGATAAACCCTTAGCCAGACTGACCAAAGGGCACAGAGAAAGTATCCAAATTAACAAACTTAGAAATGAAAAGGGAGACATAACAACGGAAACTGAGGAAATCCAAAAAATCATCAGATCCTACTACAAGAGCCTGTACTCAACACAACTGGAGAATCTGGAGGAAATGGACAATTTCCTTGACAGATACCAAATACCAAAATTAAATCAGGACCAACTAGACCATCTAAACAGTCCCATAAAGCCTAAAGAAATAGAAGGAGTCATAGAAAGTCTTCCAACCAAAAAAAGCACAGGACCAGATGGTTTCAGTGCAGAATTCTACCAGACCTTCAAAGAAGAGTTAACACCAATACTCTTCAAACTATTCCACAAAATAGAAACAGAAGGAACACTACCCAATTCCTTCTACGAAGCCACAATTACGCTGATACCAAAGCCACACAAAGATCCAACAAAGAAAGAGAACTTCAGACCAATTTCCCTTATGAACATCGATGCAAAAATACTCAACAAAATTCTTGCCAACCGAATCCAAGAACACATCAAAACGATCATCCACCATGATCAAGTAGGCTTTATCCCGGGAATGCAGGGTTGGTTCAATATACGGAAATCCATCAATACAATCCACTACATAAACAAACTCAAAGAACAAAACCACATGGTCATTTCATTGGATGCTGAAAAAGCATTTGACAAAATTCAGCATCCTTTCATGCTTAAAGTCTTGGAGAGAACAGGAATTCAAGGCCCATACCTAAACATAGTAAAAGCAATATACAGCAAACCGGTAGCCAGCATCAAACTAAACGGAGAGAAACTTGAAGCAATCCCACTGAAATCAGGGACCAGACAAGGCTGCCCCCTTTCTCCTTATCTTTTCAATATTGTACTTGAGGTACTAGCTCGGGCAATTCGACAACATAAGGAGGTCAAAGGGATACAAATTGGAAAGGAGGAAGTCAAACTATCATTATTTGCAGACGACATGATCGTCTACCTAAGTGACCCAAAGAACTCCACTAGAGAGCTCCTACAGCTGATAAACAACTTCAGCAAAGTGGCAGGTTACAAAATCAACTCAAGCAAATCAGTGGCCTTCCTATACTCAAAGGATAAGCAGGCTGAGAAAGAAATTAGGGAAATGACCCCCTTCACAA
Organism: Apodemus sylvaticus; assembly: GCF_947179515.1. Lineage (NCBI taxonomy): Eukaryota > Metazoa > Chordata > Mammalia > Rodentia > Muridae > Apodemus > Apodemus sylvaticus. Next base: position 47,764,581 of record NC_067482.1, on the reverse strand, counting down.
TAGCCACAAACAGTATAAAGTATCTTGGGGTGACTCTTACCAAACATGCGAAAGATCTGTATGGCAAGAACTTCAAGACTCTGAAGAAGGAAATGGAAGAAGACCTCAAAAAATGGGAAAACCTCCCATGCTCATGGATCGGTAGAATCAATATAGTTAAAATGGCCATTTTGCCTAAAGCACTATACAGATTCAATGCAATACCCATCAAAATCCCAACTCAATTCTTCACAGAGTTAGAAAGAGCAATTATCAAATTCATCTGGAACAACAAAAAACCCAGGATAGCTAAAACTATTCTCAGCAACAAAAGAAAATCTGGGGGAATCAGTATCCCTGACCTCAAGCAATACTACAGAGCAATAGTGTTAAAAACTGCATGGTATTGGTACAGTGACAGGCAGGAGGATCAATGGAACAGGATTGAAGATCCAGAAATGAACCCACACACCTATGGCCACTTGATCCTCGACAAAGAGGCTGAAAACATCCAATGGAAAAAAGATAGCCTTTTCAACAAATGGTGCTGGTTCAACTGGAGGTCAGCATGCAGAAGAATGCGAATTGATCCATCCTTGTCTCCTTGTACTAAGCTCAAATCCAAATGGATCAAGGACCTCCACATAAAGCCAGACACTCTGAAGCTAATAGAAAAGAAACTGGGGAAGACCCTTGAGGACATCGGTACAGGGAGAAAGTTTCTGAACAGAACACCAATAGCGTATGCTCTAAGAGCAAGAATTGACAAATGGGACCTCATAAGGTTACAGAGTTTCTGTAAGGCAAAGGACACCATCAAGAGGACAGATCGGCAACCAACAAATTGGGAAAAGATCTTCACCAATCCTACATCAGATAGAGGGCTAATATCCAATATATATAAAGAACTCAAGAAGTTAGACTCCAGAAAACCGAACAACCCTATTAAAAAATGGGGTACAGAGTTAAACAAAGAATTCTCACCTGAAGAACTTCGGATGGCGGAGAAGCATCTTAAAAAATGCTCCACTTCATTAGTCATTAGGGAAATGCAAATCAAAACAACCCTAAGATTTCATCTTACACCAGTCAGAATGGCTAAGATTAAAAATTCAGGAGACAGCAGGTGTTGGAGAGGGTGCGGAGAAAGAGGAACACTCCTCCACTGCTGGTGGGGTTGCAAATTGGTACAACCACTCTGGAAATCAGTCTGGCGGTTCCTCCGAAAACTGGGCACCTCACTTCCAGAAGATCCTGCTATACCACTCCTGGGCATATACCCAGAGGATTCCCCACCATGTAATAAGGATACATGCTCTACTATGTTCATAGCAGCCCTATTTATAATTGCCAGATGCTGGAAAGAACCCAGGTATCCCTCAACAGAAGAGTGGATACAAAAAATGTGGTATATCTACACAATGGAGTACTATTCAGCCATTAGAAACAATGAATTCATGAAATTCTTAGGCAAATGTATGGAGCTAGAGAACATCATACTAAGTGAGGTAACCCAGACTCAAAAGGTGAATCATGCTATGCACTCACTAATAAGTGGTTATTAACCTAGAAAACTGGAATACCCAAAACATAATCCACACATCAAATGAGATACAAGAAGAAAGCAGGAGTGGTCCCTGGTTCTGGAAAGACTCAGTGAAACAGTATTTGGCAAAACCATAACGGGGAACTGGGAAGGGGTGGGAGGGAGGACAGGGGAAGAGAAGGGGGCTTACGGGACTTTCGGGGAGTGGGGGGGGGGGCTAGAAAAGGGGAAATCATTTGAAATGTAAATAAATTATATCAAATAAAAAAAAATGCAGACAAAAAAAAAAAAAAAAAAAAAAAGAAATGCCACATCTCTATTCGTAAAGTTTATAATATTCAACATGTAACTTCTGCTTTCTGAAGTATTATTTAGATGTCTAGTTTCATATTGGGAAAATAGGTAATTAGCTCATTGTCTTTTAGATCTTTCTGTCTTGTAATTCTAGTTTTATTTCAGAGGAAAAGTTTTAAAATGAGAGTAATCTTCCTTGAGACCAGACCCTAATTCATGTATTAGAGAAGAAATATTTCTTTAAAGACTGTTCATTCTTTACATATGGCAACAGAGTAGCTGGGGGAAAAATCATTAAGTTAAAGGGTTGGTTCAAATGTATTCTAGCATACTGCTTATTTCAGTTAAGACCTATAGTATTATGTTAATGAATACAAATTATTTCATCAGGGTAGTCACTTACAGAAAGTGTGTGGAGATACATAGCTGGTCATGGCATATTTGTAATTTTGGTTGGGCTTCTCAGCACCTCCACTTGTCACACATAACACCTCACTCTATGATTGTGATCTTGGGTTTGGTACCATGAAGCTTATCAGTAATTGAACTGGAGCTTCAAGAGCTTATTCATTTATATCTCCCTGGAGGAATGACCTTTCTCATAAAAAAAATAAATCTATTTGAAACAAAGCTTCCTACCATAAAGTGCAGTGTATTATGTTAGCTTAGGGACACCAACTTTGTTGGAAATTTGTATCTGTATAGAATGTATATATTATAGTTCTTACTTTAACCACTTTTAAACTAAAACCATGTCTAAAGGGCAAAACATAGGGGTTGAAGTATTTTTTTTGTACTGGAAGAGACATAAGGACAAACCAAGGAGAGTCTGAGATACATTGGAGTTGCCTGTGGCGTAGGTATGGGAGGGAGACACTGTGGTCCTCTGCCTGGCATGGTTCTTCACTTTCCCTTTCCCTGATGTAATGGCCTCCTGGTATACTTCTCAAGACCAGAGCTGAGTTCACTCTCATTGTGTCCTGTTAAAACAACTCTTACAAGGTCTTATATCAAAATCACTTAGTGAGATTTTGAAGTAAACATTTAGGCTAAATGTGATGTTATGACAACTCAACCAATAAATATACTTTGGAAACTGGAGTCATTGGCATGCATTTTAGCCTAAGAGAACTTCTAGAAGCGGTCTGAAATGTATATATCTATATATACATGTAGATATAGATAATATATAGATATAGATAGATAAAACGGGAGCTAGAAAGTAACTAACATTGATCCTAATAGTGTTATTTACCTGCCTCATATTTTTGACCCATATGTATGTCTGTGTACACGATTTTATAAGTAAATAAGAGTAATCACAAAATAATTGTGTAAAAAGTAGTTAGTCTTTACTAAATATATTTTAATAAAATAATTTTAAAATCTTAACGTGGAGAAGTTACTGAAATTTGACCTTCTACATACAGCCATAGTAGAGAAGGTGAGGATAACACAGTTTTGAACACTTTGAAAATTTGCATTTGTTAAACCAAAATAACTACGTCTTAAAAAGATGTACTTTAGTAATCTGTAGCACTCATTAGTGTGTGGTTTCCAATTAGAGATAAATATAGCTGCACGTGATGGCAAAATATTCACATTTTAAGCCTAAGTCTCACTTCCCTTGAGTGATGTGTCTTGGTGGAAATTCTGATAAGCTGTTATAAACTAGTGAGAGTGTTACTCATCTTTGTACATGTTAATTAGATGTTAAATAGCAAACTCCATTTCCAAAGCATCCCATTCTGCGATATGCAATTTTTGAGTACTTTAGAATTAAAGTTTGTCTTATGTGCAATGTAAATCAGCAGCCGATCTGTATGCAAGTTAGAACTTAGCCTTCACTGCTCCTGCTTGAAGTTCAGCGCCATTTTGATGAACCATCAGGTAATGTCTAGACATCAAGTAGTTACAGATTACAGCTGATAACTGCCTGTAGTCGAACAGAAATAAAAGCAAGTGCACTCAGTCCTTTCAGGAGATATCTACAAGGATCTTTACAGTACTTTAAAGTAAAATAACATTCATTCTGACGTGGTTTTTAAAATGATGGAAGACAGAAGTACGTATCACATTCAATGTTTTAAAAGAGAAAAAATAAAGTACTCGATTCATTTCACCATAATTTTAAATTTCTGAGAGTAACGAAGAAAGACAGAGACATAGTCAACTGGACTTGCAAAACTATTTTAATTGTTACTCAAAATGTGTGAGGTGTACCCATTAGCCCTTATGTTACATTTGAAAAATGGAAACAACTGTTTATGAAAAGAAGAGAAACAGATGTGATCAGTTTTTACACTTAACTCTCAGGAGGAATTCCAATAAGCACATGTCACTTTCCAAGCAATCCCAACAACATCATTTCCGTATGATTCTCTACGGCATAAAAAAAATATAAATACGATTACATATTAGAAACAAGTTTACTAAAAATTAAGCTTTTCTTCCCAAACAGCACAGCATCTTGCTTTGAAGGAAGGATCCTCGGTATTGTCACCAACTCCTAAAACTGTCTGGCAGTTTTACTTATTATTTCCATTACAATTTATTTGGATATAAAGAATAAATTCTACTGACTCCTGGTAAACTCTCGTATCTTCAACAAAATACCTGTGGTTAGCATATCTGAGTGAAGACAGCCCTAGTAATTCATAGTGTGTTGCCTTCCTGTGAATAAGTGAAACAAAGGCTTGAACTCATAGACTAGACATGTCATAAATAGGAAAAATGTACAGAAGAGGACAAAGAAATGTTGGGAATAAAGATTAGCTGTATAACTTCCAGTTGTAAGAGTCACCAAACCAACTTGTCTTGGAAGGAATCTATGAAAAGTGTTGTTCTTGACATGAACTTATTATTAGCTAATGTAGTCTGAGTTATGAAATTGTTATATCTGTACCCAATTATTATGTGGCAACAAAAATGCAGGGCTTTGTCATTTCCACATGTAGAAAGTAAAGGTTAAATGGAATGAGAACTGCCTGCCTGAAAATGTGTTGTATAAGTAGCCACAGATTGCCCACTTCCAGTAGTTATTGACAAGGCAGAAGTAAACATATTGTTACATTAAGAAATGAAACAAAAAATAGAACAAGAACAACAACAGCAACAAAAGAACAGCAAAAGACTCCATGCTGGTAAATTTTATTCGTACCAAAAATACAGTTTGGAGCCCTAAAGAATTGCCTGCATATAGCAACAGTGTGAATGATATCCGTGTTGGGCCCATGCACACACTCTTCAGAGCAAGGTACGTTCCTCTGAGCAGACACTGACGTTGCACTGGTGTAGTGAATATGTCCTGGGACCTGTCTACTGACACCAGAAATGGCAGCAGCCAGTGCCATTACTAACATAAGTCGGCTCAATATTTTTGTTGAAAACATTCAAGACACTAAGAATTTTTTTTCTTAACAAGTAGGTTCTCCTTAAAAAGGTTTGATTCTTGATGAATAAAGACACCTCCATGGGTAGTGGAATTTTTTTTTTTAAAATTTCCTGCCTTTCTTCTAAATGTTTCTTAAGCAGCAATATCTTTCCCTTTTAGAACTCTCTTCCCATTCTTTTCCCTAAGATGGACCCTAAATTAACCTAAAAACACAGGACAAATTAATATACAAGCCTTTCAAAGTGCAAATTATGATACAATTTCATAGGATTCATATACACACAACATTTTATACAATAAAGTACAGATTTATGCTCATAAATTAACCCACTTACACATCTGCTTTCAAAGAGCTGGACACTTTGAGTGACCCAAAAGACTTATTAAAGTTAATACAATTAAACTTTACAAGTTTCCGACCAAAATAAAATTGATCTTATACTTACCCACATATATACACATTTTAAAATGCTCTTTCAATGCTTAGGTATAGATAAACAAATTGCTTAAATACAGACAAATTTATCTAGATATAGAAACTCAAGAATTACAATTTGATTTCTGTTTTGCACATGTTGTATACAATGTTAAAAAAAATAACTTGTGCAATGATTTATTTTATTTCTTTCTGTAACGTCTGTTCATCCGGGAACTCTTTAGGAAGGGTTCTTGACCTCTGGAGAACCACACTAAGTTCTTCAATGACCTTCGATGGCAGCTTATGATCTGGGTCTAAGGTAGATTTGCTGCTCCTGTCCTCTGTCTTCTTCAGTGTCTTTGGACCTTTATGGGCCTTTGGTAGGCCATGTGGGCGCTCTGCCTCTGTGTCCTCCAGGCAGTTGAAACTGCGATGTTTTCTGGCACGATTCCGAAGTTTCTCATCTTTGTGCTCCAAGCAGTGAGCTATGATGGAGGCTCTGTCTTTTAGGCTAGAGTCCGAAAAGTCTCGAGGATCATGCTTTTCCTTCAGACGCAACTTTTCAAGTTCTGCTCTTGCCGTCTAAAAGTACAGGAAAACAGGTTAACACTATGTGAGACACTTGATATTTAGAAAACACACTGAGCAAACACCTGATGCTTTTTCATTCTAAAGTTCATTGAATTTCTATAATGGAAGCTCTGATTTTCCTTTGCCTTAAGCAGCCTGCAGGAGCTTTATTTTTTTATAACACTTTATATTTTTAATTATATAAAATTTTTTTAAACTTAAGTATATTTTGATCATGTTCTTTCTCTCCCCTAAGTTTATCCAGATAGTCTCTTCCCTACACACTCAATTTTAGATTATTTTTCAAAAAACCATCCAAAAAACCCAATATAACAACATGCCCCAAACCTAAGAAACAAAATACATCATCCCCAAACAAAACAAAACAGCAACAAACTACAAAACAGCTTAAGTATTTTAAATATTTTAAAATATTAAAAATAAAAGCACATATACACAAAACAAAAGCAAAAGATCCAACATAAACCAAAGAAACAACAAACAAACAAGCAATCAAAGACAAAAACTGTGCAGTCCTTTATTTAGGGGTCAACTACTTCTCAACATGAGATCTGCCCTGGAATGGTTGATTTTCCCAGTCAGTGTAACTTCACTGGAGAAAACTGGAACCCAGCAGGTATAAACGGCAGTTCCACTGATACGCAATTAATTAAAAAATAAAACAAAAAAAAAAAAAAAACAAAAACAGAAAAAATTGTGTGCATGGTAGGGATGAAAAAGAAGTACTTTATATTTACAAAGAATGGTTCCAACATCCTAGCAAAAATTAAATTCCAAAGAATATATAATCTACATCACCTTTCACATAGGTTGTTTTTTGTTTGTTTGTTGTGTTTGGTTTTATTTTTGAAAAATCCAGTTAAGGTGTTATACTATGCCAAGGCTCATTCCCAAAGTGAGTTGTGAGTACGCAATAGAGTAGGTTCTTTCCCAAGAGACCTTATTTCATGACAAGATTGACACTATTTCTGTTCTTTCCTACCACAAGATGATAAGGAAAAGTTGCTTTTCCAGAAAAAGTTCAAATAATTCATCTCAGTAGTCAGAGATTATCTTGTAGTGTCTCTAAAATACCCCAGAGGTTTCCAAGTCTGGATTGTGATTCAGACCTGGGTATCTGTGACATGACCTGTGCATGCACATTCACTCAAAGGATGTTATAAGAGATCTTATGAAATTGACTTGGGACTGGTTTTGCAACCATAGTTCCTAGATAAATATGTTAAATTGCTTGGCAACTTTCGAGACTGTATGTGGTATTGTCAGGTATTGGCCAATGGTATTAAAGCAAGTGACAGAGGGTACTGACACCATTCTTTTCATGGAGTATGGATATTATGGAGTTTTGAAGAGGGATTGCTGCTATGCATCAGAAGCCAATGATGTAATTAATACACTCACCCATGTTCAGCCATAGGGAAATACCAGAGGCTACAACAAGAACAACAAAATTATTACCAACCTCTATATTCTTCCGGGCCTGGGTTGCATTTCTCTCATGTTGGATAGGAATCAGAGGTAAACCTCCAATCTTGGGGTTTTTGGTTATTGAACGTTTTCGTTCCTTTCCGGCTGGCGGCCATATATCATTCTCATGCTGTGGAAACACAATTTAGTGCCATTGGTGTGTGATTTCATTATGTACCACCCCCCCATAGCCATGCCAGATAATCTACTTTCTGTGAGAATCCCATTTGTAATTACTTCGACATTGACTCTGGCAGATACATGGCTCCAGGATGTGAAGCACTTAAGTGAACTGAGCTTGGAGGTCTCAGTTCAATTTCTAAGTTTCAAACACATGCCTTCGGTACTAATCAAAGCAAATGGTAGGAAATATTGGAAGAAAGTAGTAAGTCTCGTGTAACACAAAACAAAATGTATTTGTCTCTATTTTCTAGGCTCAAAGTAAATAAACACTTATTTCTTGCCTACATCAAAGGTGATGTCACATCTTTTAATGTGAAAATAATTTGGTCTTACATATCGCAAACTGACCTAAGGCATGACTAGCTGAAATCTTAAGCCTTATTTCATAACTTTTGAAAAATATTACTTTTTCATCTAACTGAATTTCAAAGAAATGTTCCTCATTTACACACATATTTATAGTGAAAATCACTCTATAACAGAGAGAATGGTAAATCTGTCCTCGAATTATTGACTGTGAATTCCACCAAAACATCATAGTTCGGCCCAAAGAAAACTTGACTTTGCCATGGGGGATAAGCACTCACAGGTAAAAATGTAAGGTCTTGAGTGTTTAATTCTTGAGCTACACAGATTTGCATTTTAAAAGAGAAAGACAAATTGATTTCCAGGCAGTAATATATTAAAAAAATAAATAAATCATAAAATAACCCAGTGAGAAGCAAACTAAAATGAGTTTACAGATGTTTGGTGAGATAAAACCAAGTGGTAACTAATGTAACTAAAAGCTCACTCTTAATCTTGCTCAAATTTTAAGACACATCAACAAATTTTTATCTGTAGTTAGGATTTTAAAATATTGTCATAGAGCAAATAACTTATTTCTATAAGTATTTATCCTCCGTCAATTATACTGTACTGCTAATCAATAATGAGGGACACACTTTGTCTTTACCAGTATACCTACGCCTCATTAATCCACACACATTCTATAGTAAAAGTCCAACTATTCTCAGATTTAATATTTGTGTGTATCAAATATCCCTTAAAATAATGGTAGCATGAACCTCAATTCATAAAAGCTAATCATGATAGATTACATAATATTTAACCATTGAAACTGTTTTACTCGTATGTCATGGTTCCAAACACAGTTAAACACCACTGATGTTATATAATTGGGATGTCTCAACAATAAAGTTGAAAGAAAACAGAGAAGGACCTCAGTAATTTTGTAAATTATGCTTTAGAATGCCAGAGGTATAGTAGATATGCTCTATATGAGAGTAGAGAGGGCAGGGATTTCCAGGCTTAAGTGAATGTTGTCATTTATCATTTGTAAGATATTGGTAAAAGACTTCAGAATTTCATAACAGATCATCAAGCCATGAGAGGACTGTCCTCTAATCACTGTGATCACGGATCGCCCTGGCAATCTCTGACTTTGTCTCTCACTTTCTTACCTAGTTCTCACTATCTACCCTGCTGACTTCATTTCTCCAACTGTGGATATCCTTTTGACTCTTGACCCTTGAATCAATTCACTGCCGGTATTCCTATAAGTTTCCCCTTTTCCTGTCCTTCATACCCTGGCTTAGATCTCATGGCAAAGTAGTAAATCCACTTAGAATTATCCTTAAGAAATATACTTCTCCTTCTATTACACTTATTTCTTCAAAGCCACGAACTTCATTATAATTTGACCTTTTCTATGGCACCCGCTATTTGATGCAGTACACATACACAGGATTGTTCTGTAGATTCATTTCACTTTAAAGCTAACCTTAAACTTGTAGTGATTAGCAAATACTGCCCCAGGGAAACTGGACTCTTCATTACATGCATATTATTTTTCACTTTCTCTTCCACCTTGACACCTCTAGCAGCTTTTCCTGTATCACCAGGGCTAACCTCACTGATTTAATTTAAAAATATCATTAATACTTAAAGATGTGACTTTCCATTGCTAGATATGCTAGTTTCTCTACATCTGTAGCCATGCTACTTCTTTTCTTCACAGTCAGCAAATGTTCTGATTGCAAGTAACCTTTAATTTCCCGGTAGGCCAGCATATAACTGCCCAGTCGTCAATCATCTGAGGAAAAATATCTCTACTACCCTCTCTGATATATAATGGCTTTGAACAATGATGAGTAACAGTACTTCCTTGTGTCTAGCCAAGGCCTGAATGGCTCTTGTACTGGATTATCACTGGCAGCATATGTAGAAAAATATATAGTTTCCAATCGTTGAGTTAAACCAATTGGAAACACCAGATCTCTGGAACCACCAGGCCTCATATCTCTAACTAATCATACCAGTCACAAGTTCAATATCTCTACCTGTCTTTGCTACTGTCATTGCTCCCCACAGCTTCTATTTGTTGGTGTTTTGGGTTTTCTTCTTTTAGCAAGTTGGCTTGATCTCTAATATATGGGACAGCCTGGAGGTTACCAAAGAGTCTGTTTTTCCTCCTTGCTTTTTTGTTTTTGTTTTGTTTGTGTTTGGGGGGATTGTTTGCATGTTTGAACATTCCATTCTCTTTTATAGCCTTTAATGCAATCCAAAACCCAACTTGCCTCATATACACATTTTAACCCCAAACTTTTGCTTGGATTTTTAAAGTCCAATTTACAACTTGACACGTTCATCTATATCTCAGATATATCTCAACCTCCATTTGATGTGAACAGAACTCTTCCTTCTACATTTCTGGAAACATTCTGTAAAATCAAAAGTTACGTAGGTACTAAAAATTAGGTTTCTTAATTTAAAGAGAGAAAAAAGAAAAAGAAGGGAGGAATCTATAAGAAACACACACTGAAAAACAGCTTATCCACAAAAGGCACAGCTATTCTTGGCTTTAATTACACCTTTAAGTTTCATATGAGGTAGTAAGTATTCACTTACTTAAAAATATGAACCTATTATAAAAATCATTATTCCAAATGTGGCAAAATTATGAAGTATTCAGATTTCAAAGTGTAATAAAATTACAACTTACTAAAGTACTTGAAGACTGAGCTACTCTGCCTCACCATGAGAAACTCAGTGAGCTTGGTAGATGGTAGACAGACCTCAGAATGCACAGAGGGCAGGAAGAAGCCAATATCATAGACATGGTACCTTACATACAATATTTACTTTTAATAACTTTTCATGACACCTCAGAAAACAGGAAAGTAGCTTCGTATATATGCTTCAGAAAGAAATTCATTTGAAAATAAAAAAAAAAAACAATGAATCCTTTATCAACTGGAAGAAGGTAAGTCTTGTTCTAAACAGACATAAAAATTAAGGTTCTTCTTTGATTTCTATTACTTCTATCAAACTAAACAGCCCATTAATTAAAAAATTAAGTCAAAAGTCCTCCTTATCTTTATGTTTTTGCCCATTGTTCCCACCTAAGCCTGGGCAGAACCCTTTTCCCACAGAGCTATTCTTCTGTGTCGACCTTTCACTGTGTAGTCCTGTCTCTAAAAATATTTTTCCAACTACAAACACTGAAACTGTGTCCTCCCTTCTTAAAGCTCTTAGCAGGGCTCACGCACCTCCCTTTTCTTGTAGCTTGCCCCCAGAGAGAACTTCAGGAGACTTGTGAGATAAATGGATTGTGGTGACACCTCATGTCTTAGAGCCGCTGGTCCCATCTACTAGACAGCACTGTAGAGTACTGGAAAGATCCAATGCCTCTACACAGACCTTGCCTCCTCTCCTACCTCTTCAGAAGCCATTGCCTCACTTCTACCCCATGTCCTTACCTCATCACTCCACCTCCCAGCCCAGTTGTTACATTTACTTCAATTTACCAGACACTCCATTTCAGGTCTGGCCCAAGTACCCACTTAATTTAGTTACTGTTTTCATATTTTGGGAACATGAAGTACATAATTTGGAAAGCACAATAGGCTGCATGAGGCAGATACATGGGTGAGCCAAAGAAGAGTCATCCTTCCTGAATTTACATTATCGCAGAAAAGGCACAGACAAAACAACTAATTCCACATATGTTTTTAATTAGTGTTACAATGGAGAAGTACCATTCATTCCCTGACTGTCAACAACAAGGTCTATTGGCTCCAATTATGGAAACAAAAGCATCAGTTTAATTGTGCTGTAAACAGATACTGTAACAGCTTTTGACTATAAGCTTCCAACTTTAAACAAAACACTTTGCATTTAGAGTTTCAGCTTTTAAGTACAGTACAAATATCTCAGATTTCACATGGAAGAAATGATGAAAAAGTGAAGCACTAATCTTCTCCCTGCTAACAAGTGCAAGATAGTAAATAAGATGAGAAAGCGAGATTTGGAAAACGGGGATTTTTATTAATCACTGGACAAGTTAATAAATTAAATCACAGAGAAATTAAAAAAAGAGTAGGAGGAAGTGGAGGAGGTAGTGGCGGAGGAGGAGGAAGAGGAGGAGGAGGAGGAGGAGATGATGATTTGAGAATGAATGAACTTTGTTGTAAGAATTGCAAAATAACCTGAATAGTAATTCATTAGCCATGAATCCCAATGTTCCGTGAGGAGTGGTCTTACTGATTTAGCTAGAAAAGGTGAGAAGGGAACCAATTAAATTAATTGACCTATTTAACCATTGCCAAAAGGAAAGTGGAAGACCAGTTTGAAGCTGAGTGTAGCGTGAGGCTTGGTGAACTCTGGGAGTTCTACACGACTTTAATGCACAGGCTCAAGCAAATCCCGGTTTTGCTCTGTGTCGTAACGGATGAAAAAGCTTGAAGCTTATGCAGCATTTACCATACAACAGGTATCAAAGAACTGTCCTTTCCTAATCTTTCTTCAGCAGTGGCAGAGGTAGAAGGATGAGAGAGAAAGCGGAGTGTAAGCTTCTGTAGACAGCTCTTGGAGCCTTTGCAAAGTATTAAGAGCTCCGCCCCAGCTATGATCTGAAGACCTGAGTCAGCACATCCTTCCTAAGCAGCAGAGCCACTGGACTGGCAGGAGCAAGAAGCCTGGACAATCAACAGTTCTCAAAGAGCAATGGAAAAATCTGGACTTTTGTATATGTAAAAGGAATATATGCAAAGTGAGAGTGTGCCACAGGTGTACATCAAAAACAAAACTTACAGTGAAAACCACAAGCACACTGACATTTCCTATAAACATAACTTGTAGTAGATTAGATGGTCGTCACAGATACCATACCTGAGCAAAGAAGATACTGGCCATCCACTCTATCTGGGCTTGTAAACTGTCACAACATAGGTGCCTACAAGACAAGGGTTAGATAATAAGTACTCATAAAAGACTACTGCTTTTCCACACCATGGTTAGAAATTTAACAGAAATATTTCTGAACTCTTCCAAACTTGTGGTTTAATGAAATCAAACTCAGCCCATGTCAGCAGAAGCGGTGTCAGCCTTCTGGGAAGTAAACATCAAATTGGCATGCTGCACGATGATCAGCAATATTTTTGAAAAGCAAAGTCAGTGTCATTTGGTGTTTTCAGGCACATGACACTAAAACATCTTTTTTCTAGACACTCTGAGTGGAACATATGTGTGTATTCATTGAGTGGCAGGTTTTTTTTTTAAAGGCTTAGACATGGTCTCATCTGATAAATATCACTATATTTCTGTTGGCACTCACTCAGGAATGTTTTACTGAAACCCTAAATAGAGCAGCTTTTGCTCTCACACTTTGCACAGTGTATTAGGGAACCTGGCCATGCAAACAAATACATCGCACAGTAGGAGAAAGAGGCATGCTGTAGGAAAAAAAGAGAAACAGCAGATGCTGAACAGGGAGTCTGGGGAAGGTGAGAGGAGGTTGCTTTCTAAAGAAGTAGAGAGTTTGCACCTGCAGTTATAATTAAATAATGGACATTTGAATGAAATTTAACTCTTTACATTCCCGGACTTACAAATAATAAGTAAAAGCACAATTTACTTGAGAAAAAAAAAAAGGAAAAACGATGCCTCTAAAACTTGTTATATATTTTTCAATAGTTTTCACTGTCATTTTTCATCACCAGGCAAAGGTAAAATCATCTATGTATGCAAACTCTAAACGTATAGTAATTAATAATGACTGTAGGTGAGCGTGTCCGCTGAGGCTATGGTGTGAATGAGTGATACTTGACTTTGCTGGTTCATCGGGAGTGGATGGAGGGCAGGAGGAAGGGAGCAGCATGTGCCATGGAAGGGTGGTTCGTCCAGCAGCCTTGTGTAACACACTGGCTGACAAGCAACAGCAAATCAGTCTCACGCCTGCTCTATCCTTAAGTACAAAAGAAAACTGGAAAGAAACGAGGCTGACAAGGCAACAAGCCTGGGAGCTTTTCTGGGCAGGATTCACAAGGTTTTAGAGCAGAAAAGAAATGTGGTCTTGGGAAGAAAGTCAGTGGTGTTGGGGTGAGAACACAAGAGAAATCCAAAGCAGAGTCAGAAACGGAAAGGATAAAGAGACTCCCCATAAACCAGATAGATCCAGAAGCCCTGGGCCCCAGCATTGGTGTGAAGAAGGAATGAGAAAGTATCCAACCTATTGCAACCTGAGCACTGGCTAGACAGCAGGTCAGTGGGAAGCAGGCTTTCAGTGCAATCTGGGAGACAGGCAGGAGAAGGGATAGTACAGGGGGGAAAGTATATGGAGAAAACAGGTTTAAAATCAGGACATTTATTTATTTACTTATTTACTTTTTTATTTAAGTTTCATCTTACACAGTTATTATCTTAAACAAACAAGCTCTTATTTTTTCCTAATTATCTCCTAAAAATTGGATTCCATTACTGTGGAGAGCATTTTGGAGTGCTTGGCGGGAATTTGACATCTGTCCAGGACAAAGAAGTACGCGCAAGGCTGGAATCTGACTTTGGGCTAGGACTCAGGAAACAGGCTCAGATTGAGAACATTTACATTTGAGTTAATGCTGAGTTCAGTGGGCTCAGCTGAGGCACAGGTGGCATTCCCTGTCTTGGTCATCTTGTCAGCTCCTAGAAAGGAATTTATGGGATTTTGTTTATTGCCTTGCCTCTTCCTTGACTCAGAACTGATTTTTTTTTTTTATTTTGCATGTACTTAAAGTGGTATAAAACTAGACTGGAAAAAATAAACCCACTTCAGCCACAGAACTGGCTGGGGTCATGCTACAGTGTTGTCTAATTATCTTTTTCTTTTGAATCCTCACTCCTGCCCTGGAGAACCTGTTGATTGACTGAGCTGACTTAGTCACACTACCATCAGAAGAAGTCCATGGAGGAAATCAGGTGTAGTTTCTCAAAAGAGACACTGGCAAGGGTGTAAGAGGACCATTAACTGAACGCCACACACATTCCTTTCCTTTTTTCTTGCCTTCAGGTCGGCCTATGCCATGATGTTATTCTTTACTCAAAGTTATAAATGGTATATAAAATCTAAAGGCTGCCAGTTACTAACTTACCAGTGATGTTTTTCAGCATATGCAGTTAAGCCCCAACTGTATCATAGAGAGAAACACAAACAATATGTTAGCCACATTCCTACCACTGTCCTGTTACAGTATGAGAGAACTAGAGAATGCCCCTTAACGGAACTCACCCATGAACATCACCATGCCCTTGAGCCTCTGTAACTTAATCATTAAGGTTTTCATTTGGTGCATTAATAAACTTTGTGCTCGTGTTAGTAGCCTGCCTCAGATATTTTATAGCAACACATATATGATGACTACAATAATGACAAATATCTATGAAATATCAGAAATCAGGTATGTGTATGTTTGCATGTGTTACACATGCATATGAATTCAGCTTAAAAGTTAAACATAAAGACTAAAGTAAGACAATTTTTCACCAATGGAATCTGAGAATCACAGGTTTTCTGGAATATTGTAATAGTATTATTTAGCTTACCAAAGTGAATGTGATAAAAAATTATGGTATATATTGAATACTGGGTTCATCACATTTTAAAAACACATAACATTTCAGAGGGTACATGTTATTACAGCTTTCAAGTGCTGTAATGTTAGTTCCAAAGACAACTCAACTAACAGCAAACGGCAAAGCCAGGATCAAATATTCTAAGCATCCGAAAGTTGAAGGGCAGGTTTGATTTCTTGTGTTTATTTAGTATTCTTTGACCATTCGCTACACTCCAGATACTGCCTTGTCCTGTCAAGGAATGGGAGGCTGAGGAATCTACATCCTGGAAGTTGCTGAAGTCTCCTGAGGAATACCTGACTCATCTAGGGCAGGAGGTAGTAACTAAGACCTTTGACCTTTTTCTCTATGGGAATATTATCCTTCTTCCTCACAAAGCCAGGCAATCCACCCTAGGACTCCAGGTACTTGAAAGCCCTCAAGACTTACAGGTGTTACACTAATGCTACTCAGCCCTAAGCCCTTCAAAAGATTTAATTCCTGTTTTGTTTACCTTGTCTACCACCCTTTCCTTTTTAGACTTACCTAGTTGGGGGCTTCAATTTCTTTTTTACTCCGAGATAAAACTTCATTGACCTAAGAGGAAACATCTTGTCATGTTTGGTGCTCTGTAAGGGAAGAACACATAACCTGTAATTAAGTAGATATTAAATTTTCTTAACATTTCTGCAAAATACTAATAAATTCATTCAGAATTCGTTATTTTGTGCCATGTTTATGACTATGCTACAAGTTTTAGCAATTAAAGACTGTTTTGATTAAAATATGATCAAATAAATAAATTTAATAATAAATTTAAGTAGAAAAGGTATAACTTAATTGACAAAGATATATGGTCTAGATGACTGACTGACTGACTGACTGGTTTAGGTCAGATTTTATCACTGAATGTAAAGACAACTATAAATAAATAAAATGATTAATGAAATAGTAATGATAAATAAAGACAATTTCATGCAATATGAATTTTACAGTTGGGGAAAATCAGACCATGTACATACAAGGGCACATAATAAACTATTCTAAGTAGTTAGACTGATGAAAATTATTAAGAATAACTTGTTAAGATACATCATAAAAGGAATGTATGCTGTCCCTGGATCATTTCCATGTTCTCCAAACCCTTTGGACATATGTATCTGTATTTAATAAGATGTTAAAAGATGCTTGGAGAAGAGGAGAGGAAAATTTTAAGAGTCAGAGGTAGGGGCAACTGAAGGAAACATCAGAGTATTATTGTGAAATTACTGTATTGGTTAAACAACAACAAAACAACAACAACAACAAAATGCCTATTAAGCTTAATTTAGTGATTGGCATAAAATGAGCTCACACAGGAAACGGCTACTTTTAGAAATATAGAACACACTACTTGCTACAAATTCCAACACAGTCATTTGTTTAGACCCCAGAGGACTTCATAAAAGTTCAACTATGTGGCTCGCCGATGTGTTATATATTAAAATGTTACCGTGATATCAATTGTTTATAACCAATCAAACTTAAAATGTAAGAGCTCTGTTTATAAAGTTAAACGCGGACTTCCATGGGTGGGAGCTGGAGAACTCAGAACTTATAGAAAAAGTAACAAGAAACTGAGGACTGAAGCCTGGCCACGAGTAGCCTCTGGTGGTGAAGGGGCCCTGAGATTTGCATGGAAAATTTAGATCTGTACAGTGTTAACGTTTTTATTTTCACTGAAGATATATGCACACACATTTCTTCCCTTTAAGACGAGTAACAGTAACAGAGGGACAAATTAGGAATAACATGGTCTTACTAATCAGGTTAAGCCAAAGTTTTTATCTCTACAATGTATATCCATACTTTGGCTTATTTCTTTTTGCTAACACTTACTATATTAGCATGGAAATAGGTTCTTTTTTTGGAGAGAATGTTTGATTTGAATTGCTGGGTTTTTTTTTATCTTTTTTTCTCTTTTATGAAGTCAAATAGACAAAGTTTTTGAGAAAAGTTCTCATGTAGCCTCAAACTCTAAACTTACTACCTAGCAGAGCATAGCCTTTTATTCGTCTGTCCTCATTTTTCAAGTGCTAGGTGAAGGGTTTCAGGAGAGCCTGAATGTGGCCCTGGAAGGCCTTACTCTTCTCCCCCATTCTGTCTACCTTGCTAAAACACCTTATTCCTAAGGCTAGCCAACAAGGTCTATTCCCTTACTTGGTCACTTCTTCCTCTTGAGGCCAGCTACCATGGTCCAGCTATTCCAGTATTGAAGTCCACCAATCAAAGGCCCTCTTTGGTTCACCTAACTAACCATGCCCAATCAAAATATATGATGCATCCTTGCCCATCTAACACAACCCTCCCCTTTTTCTCTTCTTAAAAGTTACACTTGCAAGGTCATTTTCTTCCTTCTTCTGGTCTGAGTCAGAAAGTAACTACTTTAACTTTTCTTCCCTGCTTAAAAACCAAAACCAAAACAAAACAAAAAACAAAAAAAAAAAAACAAAAAATAAAAACAAAACAAAGCCTACTCTGTGAAAACGCATGTTTGGTGTGGTCTGCACTTAATCTGTAGTCTGAAAGGGAAGCTCTGTTGAACCAGGGCATACTAACAGTAGAATTACAGAAATGTACCACAATACCGTGTTCATCCATTCATAATTTTTGTTTAACACATGATATTCCAGTACAATTGACAGAAACTCATTTTCATGGTCTCATGAATTTTGATGGTTGGTATTTTAAATTATTTAATTATTTTGTTAACCTGAGATATTTTAGATTTCAATATATGTAGAAATTAGAATTAAATTTTTCTGTTGACAACTATTTTACTGCAATTTATTTAACAAATGCCTATAATTAGTAATACAATTTATATGACATATTTTTAAAAATTGGGTCTGCATACAGAATTATTTTCCTGCCCTTCATAATGCCATTCCTCTATGCTTACTTTTATATTACCTTGCATAATTTAAAGTTTTCCCGATGCATTAAGCATCTCAATGATTGAAACATTATTACATTTTCTTATTCCCAAAAGTATTTGCTATTATTCTTATCTATTTTCTTTTTGACGTGAACTAATAAGTTCACATAGTTCTAAGAAAACAACTCTGAGGTTAGAAATTATTATCAGTAAGATTACTAATATTTTATCAGTGAAGTTCTATAGTTTCCTTCCCTTTAGCTTCTGTTTCTTGCTAAGGGCATCTAAAAATACTTGGCACATTGTTTCTTCTAAGTACAACTGAGAAATGATTTTTGATATCGTTGTTATGACTTGCTGACTTGTGGAATTTTAAGGACCAAATATTAAAAAAAAGAAAAAAGAAAAAAAAAAGAACATCTTTTGTGTGAACTTGAAGTATGGTCTTTATGTAGCCTATAGCTCTATAGGCTCCATCCAAGAAGCACAAAGCTCTCCACTAAGCCTGCATGCTAAAAGGTGATTCCTGGTTACCTTTGTCAGGAGATTAAATCATACTACAACTGAGGCTAACATCCTCCTTGCCTGTTTAGGTGGCTAACCCTTGCTTCAGACACCAGGCTTGGCTAAGGCAGCAATTCCAATGGAATGACAACGAGGGCATCTGCGTGTCTTAGAATGCCCACACAGAAACGACGCCCCTCACACCGCTCCTGCCATTTAAGCTAATCATTTTATATCACACTAAAGTCATGAGTAGGGAGGCCATTCAGCAGCTAGGAAAATAAACCTCTCATGTTCAAACTCAAGTGCAAGTTCAAACTGATCATGCATAATGAACCACAAAGTTGCCAATGGAAAGTTCTACAAAAGTAAATCTCAGTTTATAAATCTGTCTGTCTGTCTGTCTGTCTCTCTCTCTTTCTCTCTGTTATAGTTAATTCCTGATGAATGCTTCAAAAAGTTTAACAAATTAAACTATGTTACTATATTTCAAAGTGAAGTTATTAACTAAGTGAAGTTGAATAAGTGAGCTTCAAAATTTTTCCTCAGGCTAAAAGGAGTTTGCTTATTAGTTCATGCCACTGTGAAGCATTGCCCCTCCCCCATTTGCGTTTTATCACACACCATTAAGAGAGTAAGGGCAATATTCTTTGAAACCTCTCACCTTTTATGTAAATCAGTTCTGAGCATATTTTAATTAACATTTTCCGTGTAAGGAAAAACCTGTGAAAACAAAAATCTTTCTTCCCTGGTGTATTCCCCTAATTTGTTGTTAATGAACATTCATAAATTATTTCTAATTAGCAGTTGCTTTAAAAATACTTCTCAGTTTATAATCTCTGCTTCCTTTGCAGGAAATGACTTTCTAAATGTATATAGGGCACATATATTAGTGAAAACTGTCCCAGAACCAAATTTTTACATTTAATAACTGGAATATAATTCTACAACTATGGTCCACATGATTTAGAATCCTGGGTGTTTATATGATATTGCAGATAACTTTGCATGTATGTTCATCGCATCTGTGAGAGCCCAGTATCTCTATATCAGATGAGAGTGTCTGCTGCCCTGGGACTGGAGATAGACTGGTTGCAAGTGCCACATTAGTGCTGGGAATCAAATCAGGGTCCTCTGTAGGAGGTGTCAGTGCTCCTAACTGTTAAGCTTATCTCTCTAAACAAGCCCACTGAACCACCTTTAAGCACACTTAGTATATCCAGGTGAAAAGGTCCAATTATCTTCCAATAAACTGTCAATCAAAATACTAAGCTAAAGTAATATTAATTTATTGTCCTTAGGTAATCTCTTCATAGAGCCTTTGAAATCTGATTATAGAAATGGATTCTGTCTTCACTGCTTATTGGTTATACAGTCTCTGATTAGTTATGTGAAATCATGGTGATTCAATTACTTTATGAAAGTGTAGAGATAGTCTCCATTCCAGGGAGCTTTAGGAAAGATGAAATGAAGCTAGCCAATGCCACATTCTGTGTTGCCGGACAATACTCACACAACTGTTATTTGGGAGTATTGTGGCCATCCTGCTGCTGCTTCTACTACTGGATATAAGTAGTAGTTGTAAGTAAGTAGTTGTAGTAGTAAGTAGTTGGAATAAGGTCTTTGATTGGACAAAATATTCACTTTGGCCATTCAAACCCTTAGGATGGCATCCAATCACAACTCTCCACCAACATGTAACAAGTATGGAACATCAATGACCAAGCAAACCAGAAAAAGTCGTATGGCGCACTATAGGAACATAGACAAAGTTAACAAGGTTTCACTTTACATCACTAAAGTAATCGGCTATAACGTCTAGCTTTGATTTTCACAGAAATAGATCTAAATTTCAAGAACCTTAAAACCCACTCATACAACTCAAAACATGTAAGGACTTTATTTCTCAAAAGTTTAGTTTTCCTCTGCAGAGAGAACATACACAAAACGACTATGTGATACTTAGGCAGGCTCCCTTCTGAATGTATAGGGTGCAATAAGAAGACAGAGAAGGCTTCTTGTTAGCTTCTGCTTCATCTTCCTCCACCGGGGAACTCTAAAGCTTACTATTTTTCTTCCCAGGCCAAGCAAATCATTTCTTGGCTCTTTCATCATAGAGCGAACTGAATGATTGTGATATGGCTGTGCACTGATTGCTGTATTTTGATAATTTGTGTTGTGACACGCACTAGAACTCTGAGTAGTAATATTCTATCTATGACTATATTATTCTCCTATTTATGGACACTTCTGTAAATAAAGCTGGCAAATGAACATTCATTTACAAGTGCTTGGGGGTTATTATTGGCAGGTAGATGAATAACTTTATTCAGAAACTGTTAAATTTTCACAAACTGTTACACCTTTCACAAACTGTTTATGAGCACTCCAGTTTCTCAACATCCCTCTACAAACTGGAGTAGTCACTCTTTATTTTCATCAAAGCACATAGTTTGTAAAATGGTACACTGATATCTTAGTATTAATTTCATGGTGACTAATGATGTTGAATGCATTCAGTTTAGTGGCTCATGAGTCCTTTAAAAGCTTCCTTTATGTAGTATCTGCTGAATAATTTGCTCAAATATGTACTGGGTTGTCTTTTTTTGTTGATTTGGAATGGCTCATAATATCCCGATTAGTTGTTTTGCTTTTTAGATATAGTATTTTGAATATTTTTATTCCTTATGCAACTTACCTAATCCTATTCTAAGAGGTAGCTTTATAAGCATACTCTTATGATAATATATGCTTACATGTTTCATATTTCAAAAATATTTCCTACAAATACCCTATTTAAACATTAACATGATTTCTATATAGGACTCATACTATAATCGTTTTAATAGAAGCAGAGATGTTACATTACTTATTCACACCACTAACTCTTAGCAGAGATGGGATTTTTCTTATGTCAAATTGAGCATTTTATAGCTCTATCATTTATCTAACTCTGCTTGTAAAATCTCTAGTTCTCATTGTGACTTCAAATTTCTTCAATAAAACCCAATACTTCAAGGGAATAATCTGCAGAAGCCAATAAGTGTGACACTGAGGTAGATTTATTCAAATGTATATGGAAGATGTTAACTTTCATTACAGACTTCTGGTTTTGTCTTTTTTACACCACTCTTTAGTAAATCTCCATTACTTTACCCAAAGCCTCTCTTTTGCCTTTAGAATATAACATCTTCTCTCTTAATTCTGTTGGCTATGATGCTCATTTATATGATGGTTTTATGTTAATGCACTGAAAGTCTCTTCAGTGATGATGCGATTTTGCTTTCAAACAGCAACAAAACCTGAGGTTCATAGGAAGGCCACAGGGATCTGGACTTAGTTACTGGGTGTTTTGTGGTTACATTGCAGAGACTGCAGGAAGTCACTGGCTAACTGCAGGCACTATTCTGAAGAAGGATGGTTGCTACTAGTGTCAGATGAAGACATAAATACCCACACAAAGCAATGATGTACATGCACAAATCCAGCTTATCTAATTACCTTTGGATCCTTGTAAATAAAGAGATGTCCATCTCGTAAAACAACACATCGGTCTTGAAATTTATTCCCAGACAGTATTTTAGATGGTTCTTCTTTGAGTTTTAAGATGCCTTCTTTGATACTTTTCTCTGTAAAACAGAACACAGTTTCTGGAAACTGGGTATGTTTTCACTTACTGGGGATACAATAAAAACCATTTGTATTCTGAATTTTTAAATATTTATTTTTCGGTGAATTAAATAATGTGGTGTGCCTGTGCGCATGTGTCTGTTTGAATGTATGCCATGTTAGTGTGGGTACCACTGAGGCCAGAGTAGTGGGCATTAAAGCCCATGGAGCCAGAGTTACAGATGACTGACAGTTGCCCACTGTGAGTGCTAGGAACTGAAATCTGAGAGTAGTAAGTGTTCTTAAACCACTGAACCACCTCACCAACCCCATATTTTTTAAAATCTCAAAGATTTTATTTTAAAAGGTAAAATGCCATTTCTCCTTCTTTAAAGTTTACAGTTTTAAAATTTACAGCTTATTGAAATGTGAGGGCATGGTCATACACTAAGGTCAGGGGAATACTGGTAAAGCCTTCCTTGTTAGAGTTCTAGAGATCAAACTCAGACCCTTAGGATGCTGGCAAGAGCCTTTCCTTCCTGAGCCACTGTGGTAGCCTCAAAATCCTGTTTCTAAATGGTGGTTACATGGTGAAATGATTACAGAGTGGATTATATAATAATTATATAGTGATATTAAATAAAATATACTAATACAGCACTAAGATGAAATCCACATCCACTGATCACAGGTTTTTGTTATGGCTTATGTAGACGCCAGCAATCCTTAAATTCTTTCCTAGCACAATCAATGAAACTTTCTCCATGTGACTTCAGAACACTGAAATGTTTAGTGACATGGGCAATAAGGGTAGGAATGCCCCTCACTGGGTACTCATTCAACTTTCATTAGATTTCATTTCATTTACATAATCGGAAGTTGGATTTCACATAAGTGTGACCCAGGATATGAACAGTAGTCAAGATACTTTGTATGCTTCTAAGTATAGGAAGTGTTGCATGAGGGAAGATCATGGAAAAATGAGTTGAAAAGAAAGAAATGGTATTATGTACATATATACTTTCAATTGAATAGCTATTTCACAGACTTATTTATTTTTTATTTATTTATATTTCAAATGTTATCCCCCTTCCCAGTTTCCACTCCACAAACCCCCCTTCCCTCCCCCTCAGGCCTACTTCTATGAAGGTTCTTCCCCGCCTACCCACGCACTCCCACCTTGGTGCCCTAGCATTCCGCTATGCTGGATAATCAAGCCTCCATAGGACCAAGGGGTTTCAAACCCCATAGAATTATTCTAATGGAAGAAATTGCTAAGTGTGAATTGACTTGGGGAAATCTAATTCCCCTTTTTTTTGTATAACAGGTCTGAAGAGTCAAAACACTCTCTAAAGCACTAAATCTCCTTGAAGAGAACACTCCAGAGTGTGCACTAACTAACAGACACTACTTCTTTTAATATTTGTTTTCATCTCATCAAATTCCAACACCCTATTACCTTTACTGTCACTCATGCATGGCTACTTATGGCTTAGTGAAACTTGTTTAGTTACCACTTCAGATAAGAGAGCAAATGCTTTCCTCTAATTCTATTCAGCTACTGTTTTACAATTAGGAAAACTCTTCACAATTCTGGGTGTAAGAGTCAGAGCACAGCTTCTGCCCTGAAGGCAAAGTTCACTGCTCACTGCTGCAAAAACAAACAAAACAAGCACATACACCAAATCAAACAGAGTAGATGACAATGCTCAAGGCAAACATATTTCATGCTCTCTCTCAGACAAAGATTTACCAACCCTTTGATTCATGTTTTTATATAAAAATACCACCTCCTAACTGGTGTTCCTTAATCCTAACTGAATACTTTCTCTATGGAGGGCCAGCAGTAGTAAGGTGAAGGAAAGCAACTCTGATAGCTTATACATTGTATCTATGACTAAAAACCCACTATCAGATTTATTCTCAATTTCAGAGTTGCAAAGATTAAACATAGACTAGAAGCTGGACTGGATTAAAAGTCTTGATTCTAATGTTCCTCTAGACTCTCTCCACTGACTAGCAGGTCTCTCAATGGGGCTATATAATGTCTCTATAGTTTCTCCATGGGTAATCTAGTAACTACTAGTGACTAACTCTCAAACTCAGTAGGAGAAATAAAAATGAAATGATACATAGAAGAATATTATTCTCAAGTTTAAGTGGATAAAGGGGAAAAAAAGGAACGAATATAGCCCACTATTAGTACATACACTCTAGGACACACAATCTCATATACATGATCCTGTAAGTGCCAAACAGACCTACTCTTTACAACAGGTAGATAAGAAAACAAATTGCTATACTCTCAGTTATGCTGGGCTATTCATTTGTGAGTACGTACTAATGGCTTACATATATGTCTCTGTTCATGTTGACAAAGACCATTTCCTGAAGCCTGGACATAATTTGAAAAAACAAAAATCCTGTCTTGAAGCTCTCCATTCACAATAAAGACTGAAAACCACAAACAGGTGTGGCACCTATAAGTGATTCCCCACATTGAAAATCAGTCAAATCCAAGTCAGTTGGCCAAATTTGTAGGCTATTATCCAAAACACCTTCCAACTTCAAAATTACTCCTTTTTGCCTTGTTGGACTTCAGTTTTATAGTATATGGGTACTTCTTATAGAGTTGAGAAATTAGAATTAGTGATCTATTCCACTTATTATGTAGCATTTCTTCAAAGTGTATTTTGGTAAAATACAGTTCTACAAGTGAGGAAAAATTAACGTGGGTCCAGTTCCTAATTAAATGTACTATATTCACATGTAAAATATTGGTCTTCTACCTCTTTTCTCCCTTTTTTATCATTAAGAAATGAAGATTATTTATCTCTAGAAAAAAGTAAAAGGGTTTTATTCTTCATAATATACTGGATAATTAAAAATTAAGCCAAGAATATATAAATACTTTGACATTAAGGCAAGGAAACTATTTATTAGGATCCTAAATATCACCCATTTAAAATATTTTGAAACATGGTCTCAAACCTATGATTCTTTTGCATATGTTTTTAAGGACTTGGAACTATACAGACATGCTGTCATGCCTAGAATCTAGAATCTATTCTAGCTGTTACTTGCTTCAAAATTGTATCATTCTATGAATAGATTATATATGAACATCCAAATTATAAAGAAAATAATACTGGAATATGACTGGCTAGAGTATTTGTGTTAGGGAGATTTTTTTTCAAATTTACACTATTAATTATAACTGAGGAAAAAATTGCTTTACTATTCTGTGTTTATTGTTATGCAGAATCACAGTAAACTCTTTCCCAAATAAATCTATCATATCACATGATGTATTTTTAAACATTAAATTATGGTATAATTTTCAACATACTCCTAATAAACATAAAGATACAAATACTCCTTTAACATTTTGTAAGTGTTATATATTGTACCTCCTGTGGGTATCAAGCAGCTTAAATAATAAATGTAATGCTATCAAATTCATAAGTGTGAAATGTGTAGCTTATTATAGTTATCTGACAAAAAACTACAATTAGAATTTATGTGTCTTAGCATGCGACATAGAATTCTATTCTCTGTTCTGAAAAAAAGAATGATATTTTCCTCACTGGAAGACCTCCCATATGAGAGGTGATGCCAATGGTGATGTAATGAAACTCACTTTATATGTCGAAAACACTATGTAAACACCGTGACCCACGATAGTCATTTACTGCATTTGGTATTTATAGTCATATATTACACAGGTTCTAGAGATCTGGATTTTTTTCTGCTCTGTGGGTAAAGATGAGGCATAACAAACATTTAAATTTCCTGTTGTAGATTCCTGCACAAAACAGAGTTAATAAAACTTATCAATTGGCTTCCTCTCTATAGAATTAGTTCATCAGAAAGTATGTGGACATTCATAGTCCACAGTGATTACAAAGGACCATTATCAAATATTTTCAAAGCAATAGTTACCCTTGAAGCAGGTTACATTTAACCTTCAAGCTTGTGAACTTGTGTGTATGTGAGTATAATATGTATGTATGTATATATATATAACATATATGTAATTAATATACATATATACATGAATCAGCAAGAAGTCATAGAGGGTTAAATACAAATAATTTCAACTAGATTATGACTCATACTCCTATTGCTATGATTTTCTTGTCTACTAATAATAATGGTTTTAACTGTTCAAGTGTAAATTTGTCAAAAGCTATTATAGACTGCTAAATTCTAAGACAAATTTACTCTAAAGGCATCTGCCACATGCAACAATATAAATATACAAACACACAGATACTTACTCATATCATTATGATTTGATTCTTTTGAGTAAAATTTTATTGTGGTAATTTAAAAGAAATTTATATTGGAATATGATTCAACAATATAAAATTATATATTCAGGAAGACTACAGAAGGCTAAATTTAGCTTTTACTTGTGATGCAGATGCAGAAACTTAATATGAAAGAAATGAAATAAAAAGTCGTCTTAGAACAATAGCTCTGCTGAAGTCTAAATAGCAACTTAAATGAAGTTTCATTCTCTTTATCTCAATGTTTCAACTTCAATCCCTAGGGAAGAAATTAAATTATTATCTTTCTTTTTAAGTTAATTAACTTATAACTACAATTCCCATGACACTAAATGATTCTCAGCAATGAAATGCTGTTCCTGAACAAACACAGGTTGAGTTTTAAGCAACGGCAAGAAATATTTACTCCATGTACTTGTATAGAAGTACATTGTATAAAAAGTACCTGTACAAAACCATGTTATCTCATTACCTTAAATGAAGGAGCAGTAATTAAATGCTCTGTGATTGTAACATTGATTCCTACCCATGATAACTACATTTTAAGTAGGACAGCTGAGGAAATTAAAATTCTTAAAGTAGAGCATATATTGTACAATAAAGTTTTAAAGTTAAGAAGTGGTGGACAGATAATTTCTAACATCATGAAACACAGGCTTATACCATAAAATGAGGAAGAAACTGTCATAGGATCAGTACAATTCAAGGCAAACACACCCATATATCTAGGAATGAATGACAGCTACTAAGGGGACAGAGAGTGATGGTAAAATAAGTCAGGTACGTTGAGAAGAAGTGATACTTAGCAAATGATATTTTAGTGAAGCTCCTTAAAATTGCTATAGCATGCTCTGGCCAACTTTTTTTTTTAACCAATGTTAAAATGTTGGCTATCTCTTACTTAGAGAAAATGTGCAGAGACCCCAGTGGAGTTAGGGCAAAGTCTGAAGGAGCTGAACGAATTTGCAACCCTTAGGAAGAACAGCAATATCAACCAACCATTAACCCCAGAGCTCCCAGGGACTAAACCACCAACAAAACAGTACTCATGGAGGGTACCATGGCTCCATCTGGGTATGTAGCAGAGTGTGGCCTTGTCAGGCATCAATGTGAGGAAAGGCCCTTGGTCCTGTGGAGGCTCAATGATCCAGGTTAGGGGACTGCTAGGGCACTGAGGCAAGAGTGGAGGGAACACCCTCATAGAGGCAGGGGGAGGAAGGGATGGGGGATTTGTGGAGGGGAAACTGGGAAGGGAGATAACACTTGAAATGTAAATAAATAAAATAGCCAATAAAAATGGAAAAAAAAACAGAAAATGTGGTTGCATCTGTTTAATCTTATTCTCAGAGCACTGATTATCTCCTTGGTCACTAAGGAGTTTTAAAACTTTAAGAATGGAAAAATGATCTTTCTCATCATTCCTTCAGTGCTTTCAAGAATGATTTTTTTTCCTTAGGTGAAAGTTTTTTCCTAATAAATTATCACTGAAATCACATTGGCTTTGCTTACACTATTTTTCTTTAGATTCCAATTGTTGAGTGTAGTGGATATCACAAATGGCATAATAATTCTAGAGTAGTTGGTCACTCTGATTTAAGAGACATTGGTCAGTGCATGTCTGAATGCCTAATACACTCCTATCACATAATATAAAAGACATTAAGAAAGTCAAGGGCACTGAAAGACATATTCATTGCTGAAAACCATTACTTAAGAAATGGAATTTTAAAAAGGTCTACAGCCAATTTAAAAAAAAGACAATTCCAACTTGTAATGCATGTACAAATAACTATAATAAAAGATGTTATTCTACCTTAAAAATCTGAGTTTCAGTCAAACTCTTTTAAAACATTAATGGAACATTCATGGAATAAAAAGAATTGTTCTGTTTTGTTTTTTTGTTTTTTTGTTTTATTTTTTTTTTTGGTTTCATTTGAGAGCTGCTGTGTATAGAATGGGAGAGAATTTGAAGGACTTAGGAAGGGGGCGAAAAAGATCTAGACATATTTAAATCTACTAACACAGATTTTTTTCACATTTTCTTAATAAACTAAATCTGTGCTATCTTGATTTTTTTGCATGATTGAACAACCATGAAGGGTACACCTGCTTGGGAGACCCCATCCCAACGTGTGAAATACCTTGTTTTCTATCACAGTACTTTAACTTTTAATTCTTTGACAGTAGAGTAGTAATCAATGGACAGCTAAGATATTGCATGTTGGTATAAATTTTAAACAACTGTATATGTAGACAATTAGACAACATTAGAAAAATATTATTACTGAAAGGATAATACTAGTTACAAAAAATGTATTTCTATTCAAAACAAGGGAATGACCAGATATGCGCCATAATATTAAAGGGAGATATTCACAAGAAAAATGCTTTTTCTTTGATATTTAAATTTTTGAGGGGTCTAGAAATAGAACACATGGTCTTGCAAATTCTTGGAAGATTTATTGCTAAATCTACAAAGCTAGCTCAAGCTTTCCCTAACATATTTTCCGTGCTTCACTTTCAAAAAGAATAACAGCCAAACAGCCAAAAGATACTCCACAGATGTTCTAAATTGACACCAATGTCTGTGCTTTTCAGACTCATTAGCAGAATCCAGAAAGCAAATATCAGAATCTTTCACTCCCTCACCCTCTCCCATGTTGTAACTCTCACATAACTACAGACATTCCTATGTGTCTCTGGAGTGTATGTATGCATGTGTGTGTGCGTGCGTGCGGGCACGTGTGCATGTAGGTGTGTGTGTGTGTGTGTAGGTCATGACCTTCTCTAGCTGAGAAAACTGGTCTATGACATGGATATCTGTTGCATTATGATCAGGTGTGAGCAGTATGGGAATCCAAGGAACTGGTAAAGGGAGTTAAAATAAGATAAATGTTGTAGAAGGCTACATTTCTATACTAAAAATGGTATGTGTTTGCTTATTTAGATGGCTAAAAGTAAAGAATGCATTTGATAAAAATAATCTGAAATGGAATAAAACAAAAAAGACAGTACTATGACATTAGAAATTATCATAGTAAACTTTGGTAAAAATTAACCCATCGACTGACGAGGAGTTCAGAGTATACAGCCGCACTGAGCATGTCCACAGCACTTCAGAGCTCCCCCAGGAACCTCCCTTTCTAATTTTAATTTTTAAAATGTTTAAGCAATGGACCAATTTATTTTCAAAAATAGTATTCATTAACTATGGAATGTGGAGCAAGTTACATAGTTTTCACTTGTAAAGTGGAATAAGATAAAAATTGATGCAGACCTCTAAAAGGAAAAAAAAAAGATAGCATTAAAAAGACCCTAGGGCAGAACCCAGCATGATTATGATGTTAATTGGACACAGGAATAAATTGCACTTCAGTTCTTATCTTTATGCTCAGAGATTAGTTTGGCT
The DNA here is from genome assembly GCF_947179515.1 of Apodemus sylvaticus. Taxonomy (NCBI): domain Eukaryota; kingdom Metazoa; phylum Chordata; class Mammalia; order Rodentia; family Muridae; genus Apodemus; species Apodemus sylvaticus. The sequence goes on along the minus strand of NC_067482.1, from coordinate 47,734,109 downwards.
CTCAAGCCTCATCAATGAAGTTTCTTTTTGCAGTAAGGTGGCATTTAGTAGAGACTGGCAATAGGTCACTGTACAGAGAATAAGAGACTGCAGAGTGTGTAGCTCCACATGAGACTCCTGTACCATGTTCCTTCCTCTCAAGGCTCAGGGATCAGTAGCAGAGCGGAAGGGAAAGACACTAAGTGGATGCCTGCAACGAAACAGTATTTTCTGGACACGGAAATACATTTGCACACATACAATCATAGCAGGTACTGCATGGACAAGACTTGCAAAAAAGACAAACCAGACAAAATCCCAGTGTGGATGAGGGAGGAGTTCGTGAAGGCCCACCTCTGTCTGAGGAGCTAGTGGTAGAGACAGTCAGTTTCAGGGATGCAGGTCCTGAGTCTAGTCTTGAGCTAGTGGATGCTTCCTCATCTACATATATACAGGCAGCCTTAAATGGATTCAGTGGATTAACAGAGTGGCGTGGGCAGTGGGAGGAAAAGAGGGCAGGACATGCTTACAGCTTCAGAGGGCTAGGCCACACTATCATTATGGCAGAGAGTATGGTGGCCCATAGCCATGCTGCTGGAGTCTGAGAGCTACATTCTGGTGTGCAGGCAGTAGGCCAAGTGAGGAGACATGGCCTGAATAGACATTTGAAACCTCAAAGTCTATTCCCAGTGACACATCTCCTCCAACAAGGTTCCTCCTCCTAATTATTTCCAAACAGTTCTCCAACTGTAAGCAAGCATAAAACATATTTTCATACCAGCATAGGTGGTACGTGAGGAGGACAAATTGAATGGAAGGAAAGGGTAGATGGGCTTGAGCTAACATACTATTTTCAAGTTTAAATAGTAAATAAGCTATTTTGAAAAGTCTAAATGACCTCTGATATTAAAACTTGGTGAATTGTATGTGAGTAATAAGTAATAATAGACATTATTGACATTACATATTAAAGTTATAGGCAAGTTCATATTAACAGACCTAATGTGTATATCTGAAGATTGCTTTATGTAGGTTTGTAATTGGTGAATTTTTATGTGAGTAATACGTAATAATTGATATTATTGACATTACATATTAAAATAATAGGCAAGTTCATATTAACAGACCTCAACGTGTATGTCTGAAGATTGTTTTATAGATAGGGCCAGCAGAAATGCTGTTCTAAGTTGTTAATGAAAACACAACAGAAGAAAAGTTTCAAAATCAAGCTTTTGACATGTGTTTTGAGAGACCATTCTCTATGATTTTCTGTGCTAGCCGAACTCTTACTGAGCTCTGCAGTGTGGTTGCAGTTTGTCATGTTAAGTGGTATGCCCTTGCTTTTGTGCTTATTTGATTTATAATGTCATCAAAATAACACTGAGACTCGTACCACACACACAGTCTCAGAGGCTAGTTAGCTTGTGGTTCTCAAATGGCCAGAAATGCCAATGCTATTAAAGAAGAATCACTGTAATACAAAAACTACCCACATAAGCACAAACGACCCTGGGAAATCTGAAGCCTTCCTTCCAGACCACTAACATGGACCATCAGATGAGCCAGCTGCCACCACAGCACTACACACTAAACTGACGCACAATTCTACAAAATCAGATTCTGTAACTTGCCAATCCTTTTTCCATTTCCAGACACCACTCGTGTCTTAATGACTACTCGTAGGCCACTTGAACTTTTAGCCACCTCCACAAAGTGAAGGAAGCATGCTTACCTCTGCACTGTTTAATGGTGTCAATTGTTAAGAATCTCTTCACCACAAGATAAGCAGAACCAGGTTCAGATAATGAACTCCACTGAAGCACCTGCTCCAACACATTCTCTGTGTAGTGAAGTGGGCGCTCTGCAAACACAAGCCAAGTTATTACAACACGTGTAGAAATGTATTTAATAATTAGAGGATTAAAAACATCTCGAGCAAAGATTTTATATATATACACACACACACAACAATGTAAACATTTTTCATTAAGCTGTAATAAAACAGGAATTGCAAACAAGAGGCCCAAATACCTAGACAGGTGAGTTTCCATCCAACTTATAAGTTAATCTATGAAACTGCTATTTTAAAATTTAGAAGTGCTTCCTTTAAGATAAAACCTCATTTACTAAAATAACCACGTGTCTTAGTCTGTTTTTAATTTACATAAAATTTCTAATAGCATGCGCAATTAAATATCTTTAAAGGGACTAGTAGCTTAATCTTGTCCAATATTCATAAGCAAAAATTAACCCTTTGTTTATCTCAACAAGATTACAATCTTATAATTTTCAACAAATAACAGTGAATAATTTATAGCTAGGATTTTCATCATGAATCAATATCACATCACAAAACATGGTTGCAGGGAACATTTAAAAAAAGAAATACTATTGAGCAATCAATGTTTAACAATTAGTAAAAACTATGTGGCCATATTATAAATTAGCTCTATATAAGAAGCCACAAGCAAGTGAGTAATGATGTCTTAAGCACATCTCTTTGCTGACTCTTAATCTCTCTATATATTTTGCTTCAAAAAAAAATTCATGATACTCTCTTAGCATGGGGTATCACAAAACATTTTTGACAGTAATTAATACTTGATAAAGATGATCACTTTGTGGATTAAAATATGTTAATCCATTATTAAAGGTGTGTGCAAAACTAGAAAATATTCTGGGGGATAGAAAAAATTTTTTCTAGTAAACCCTCAGTGAATAAAATAGCAAGCAGAACAGAAATTCTACTGTGAAGATTAGAAACAGCCATGGCATTACCCTAACTCTGCAGCTGGGTAGCAGCCAATGATTTCAGCCCCCAAGTACACAGCACACTACACACTAGAATGTGTCTGTAGTCAAAGTATTAATGCTGAGAACACGCCTAGGGTGTCTATCTGTGACTTATCCCATTGAAACTGATGCCAGAAGACCATGTGGCAAGTCCATCGCCTCCTCTTCTGCTATGACTGTATTATCTAGGAGGAGAGACGTCATCAATAAAACAGGTCCACAAAAGGGAGATTAATATTTTGGCTTTGTATCCATAAAAGGGAATTAAATTCTTCCTTTTGGGCCCATTAGAGCCTGCCTCCTTATTATCATAATGGCTATTAACCATGCAACATAAAACAAATATGCACGCAGCACAGTGCTGGTGACACAGCAGACTCTCAGTAACTATCCCAGAACTTAAGTCCATTGTGAGTTTACTTTGTGCTTCATAAATTAACAAAAAATAGTTATCAGTAAAACAAGACATTGGCCTTTTTAAAACCAGCCAAAGGATAAGAAAATAAAAATTGTTTGTGCTCTATTCATTTTACTTTTCCAAGCATTTTCTGAAAAATTAGGCCAAGGTCAAAATTTCTCATAAGCAACTATGTGAGTCATAATTCAATATAGTTAGAAGTATTTATATCTAAATATAAAAATAATCATAATAAGTACTTCCTCTACACAACTGTTGTTCAAATAATATGCAGGATGATAATAGTGATCCTAATAGCAGTTATCATTTCTAGAATAGCCACTGTGTCAGGTGCTATACATATCATATATATATGTATGTATGTATGTATGTATATATGTATATATATATATATATATATATATATAATAATACTCTTTATTACCTGTCATTAATCCTTCTACTTTACATGCAAAAAAAAAAAAACCTTTTACTTAACTTCTATCTTTACCTAGTTATCTTATAGTATAAGAACCAGAGATTTGATTCCCAAACCTATTGATATTTATGTACATCTCCTGTGATGGTTTCTCATATGTACTTTCTGGTAGGGGAGAGCATACAAAAATATTTTGAGTCCCAAATGTAGCAATATAAGAGAAAAATCAGTTTGCCTTCTTCCTGTCACTTTGTCATCCATTGGGGGGAATACATAAATAAATAGCAGCAATAGGTTAAAGACTGCATCCATAAAAATAATGACTGAGCTGCAGATGAGGCAAGGTAGGTATAACACTGTTGCCAGACTAGGGGATCGATTGGTGTACCAATGGAATAGAATTAGTAAAGAGATTTCCAATTGTCAGAAGCCGTATACTAAATAGAGTCATTATTACATTCAGTTATAAGCAGATTTCATATTGACAGAACTGTGTTCTTAATATAACTGAAATGTATTACAATAGACACTGAGGCTTGTTAATGAGCAGATAATTACTTCTTGTCACAAAATTTAAGTGTATTGTTTTTCTGATCAGGATCACTGCATGAAATAATTGGGGAGGGTGAAAACCTTGCAGACACAACTTCCTAGATAAGGAGGAGAGTTGAAAATTAGGAGCTAAATATTACAGACTGCCAAACATTACTAAATGAAAAAAATGTCAATTTTAAGAAAGGGATGAGAAGTATGCAAAATGGATAGAATTATCAACCATTATTTGAACATAAAGTCTTATAAATATATGTTTCTTGATGCTGATACTTTCACACTTCTTTCATGACAGATTATATAAGATAAGACATGTATCATGTAGAAAGAGGACATGACCTAGAAACAGAACTTCATAAAGTCTACTTGGTACATTTGATTTTAAAAAAAAAGTCTAAAGAGAGAATAGGTTAAAAAGGAAGTTCTACATCTCCAGAAAAGACAATGCCTTAACTGTTTAAATCATGTGCAAAGAATGAACCTTATCTACTTAGCTCAATAGGGATGCTTTTGAATTTTCATTAGAAATAACAGCTGCTACCCTGAAATGTCTGCCATTTGTGGTACAGGTTTTCAAAAATGATTATGGCATTTTTACATCTAATTCTTAGTGTCAAACTCAAGAGAGCAAAAGCTCTGCTCTATCCCATCTGGTATTGCATTAGCATTTTACATATACACGAGGAGAACTTTAAAATATTAATAAAAATACATTGGTCTTCCAAACCATAATATGTAGAAGAGAAAAGGAAATCTTTTTGCTATCATATTTCTTTATAGGAATTATATGTTTCATAAAACCAAAATCCTCAGTGAAATCTTCTTAAATGAGGCTCTTTGAGGGATATTTCTTTGAGAGGTACAGGACATATAGAGAGGAAGATCAGAATGGGAGTTAAGTACTAAAGCCACAGCATGCTTTAGAACAGGGTAATTGCTGATAGAATTTCAAAAAGACAAAAAAAGAAAAGACCCTCTCTTCTACAGATTGAATTTGAATATCCTCCAAAGGTCACATGTTAAAGAAGATATGATCAGGGACTAAAGTGCTCTTAGGGTATGGTGAAATCTGTGCCAAGTGTTCTGAAAGGAAGACATGGTAGGTCTTGGATCCTGCTCTTGAAGGGGAAACTGAGACCCTTACATTGTTTCTTGCTTTCTCTCTATCGAGCAATGGAAAGTGTTCCCTGCTCCAAATGCTCCACCTAGACCTTTTGCCCAGCTAAGGATGGAAGTTTAATGAACTGCACACTCAAACATTTGAGTGGTGAGAGAAAAGAACTCTCTTCTCCTTTCTAGATAGTTTATTAGAGATATTTGTAACAGTGACAGAAAAGCAAGGACCGGAAAATCAACAGAGAGAATGGATCTGATTACAGCTTACATGTGGGTCAGAAACCTATGGAAGTGATTTTTGGGAGGAGGTCAGGAATATCAGGAGAAGCATAATAAAGACCCAGCATGGAATACACAGAAATGAACAGACTTCTTTGGTTTTCACCAGAGAAGACCAGATTACAGATATGAATGTGGATAATAAAGTTTGGGGTTAAAAGTTCAGAAAAGATATGAGGACTCCATTAATAACTGTAACAGACAGTTACATCCTGGCAAAAAAGATGTCTATATTTTATCCATATCTTGAAAGTTTGTGGAAGGCTGAGATGATAGAATAATCAGAAACAGAGGAAGCAGTAAAAAGAGGATTTTGAAGATGGAAGAAATCCTTGGCAATAATGTCAATAGACATAATCTTTTATCTACAAATATAATGAGGACAATAATTAAACCCATTTCATTATAAGAAAAATCAAAAGAATCTAGAACTTATGGTTATATACTATTCTTTATTTAATCAAGATTTTAATTTTACAGCTATTACCTATGATGTACCATCTTGGAAAATTGAGGCAAAACAAAACTAAACAAAAGATGCACTCTCAGGCTAGAGAGATGGCTCAGTGGTTAAGAACACTGACTGCTCTTCCAAAGGTCCTGAGTTCAAATCCCAGCAACCACATGGTGGCTCACAACCATCTGTAATAGGATCTGACTCCTTTTTCTGAAGTGTCTGAAAACAGTTACAGTGTACTTACATGTAATAAATGAATCTTAAAAAAAAAAGATACACTCTCTACTTCTACCATGAAGCTTTTATTAAGACTTTAAAGGATGTGATCAAGTGGATGGTGGGGGACTGCTGATGTATGTAAACCAAAGATACACATGGAAAACACTGTCTCCTAATACTAGTCGAGCATAAAGTATTTAACATAATCTAAAGAATACATAAAATCAGAAAGGGTAACCAAAGGAATTGTGTAAGGACAAACACGATGTTTGACAATAGACAGAAGAAAAAGGAAGTATAAACTGGATGGGAAGATTGAAGAGTTAAGACCATGGAAGGAGTTCTGAAAATAGCCTTGAGTACACCACAGGATAAAGGAAAGTTCACCAGCAGTGTATGGTAGAGGGCATCAGCCACCGAGATGCTGAAAGCAGGGCTGCTGAGTTTCACAGTTGGGAGGTCATAGGAGTCACTTGTCAGAGGAGCTCTGTCCAGGGGGGGTGCAAAGACTAATGAAGGCAGGCTCTGAGAACTGACACCCAAGCACTAGGGATACTGTACCTTGACAAGACATATTGACAATATCATATTGTAGGTCCCATTAATTTTTATGGAATTATGCATGTAAAAAGCAAATAAGTAAAAATATCAAGATGGAGTGGTGCACAAGTGCCTATATATAATCTCCTTATATTTTAATGCTGATTCCAATATTCCAAATAATGCACCCTGGGGTAGATCAAAATTTAATTTTAATTTTTATCCAGAGCCTTGTGTGGTGGCAAGTTTTTCTTTTTGGCAGTTTGACAGCTATACTTGAAAGGGTCCCAAGACCTTAGTAGATATCAGCTAGACAGATGGTCAAGGTACAATGAAATCCTGCATCTTATTTTTTTTGTCCTATAGGTCTTTAATACCAAATGGTGTGATTAGAATGTTAAGCTTATTCAGCACTTGGCTACCAGGGTAGTCAAGGTGGTTTAAAAGGTCTCTTTACTCTTTAGTTTCTTTGTGAGGATGCATGAGAAATTAAGACATTGGTGATAGGAGAAAATCAAACAGCCAAATGAGAAGTTTCTGTTCTATGTAAAATTATTGATTCAAGGGATAACAATCTTTAAATATGTATTCTTACTAAATAAAGAGCACACAAATATAAGGTGGTAGTGAGGTGACACTTAGGATAATGTTATAAGTCATACTGTTTGTCCTTAGGAATAAAACTATTGCTTGATGAAGCAGAAACAGAGACAACTAACACTGTATACTGTATTTATATAGTTAATGAAAGAATTAATTATTCTGATGAGCCAACATTGTAGGAAGTCACTCTCAAATGGTGAAAGCATATGTCAAGACAGGGAGAGAGGTAGAACAGAATTCATAATGAGATGCAAATCTTTAGAAAGACAGCACATGTGAGCAGTGGCTTGTCCCAAAGTGTCAGTCACTGGCTATGGAATTTAAGAATCTCTGGTGTGAAGGCCACTCACTCACCTAGCTCTTCATTTTCAATGACTTCAAATGTGGCCCAAATATCATCTTTTGTAGGAATGATATTTTTTATTGCTAATATATCATTTGTTAACTCTTCCGCTTCCATCACAGGAGATATCTGTAAGATATGGAATACATCTTCAAAGACGTTTGATACAGAAGAAGTCTTGTGCTAAGGCAATGAAGTTCCACATCTCATGATTATCAAAGCACAAAGAAAGCACTACAATGAGATTTTTTTCCCATAAAATACATTGTAATATCAAAGTAAAGAGATACTGTAATACAGACATTGAAGGTAATTATTTTCTTAACAAGTTCTTATGGTGCTCATAACAAACAAAACAAAAGAAAACAACAAAACAATAACAACACAAAACAAAACCAGACCCTAATCATAAAATATGGTAATTTTCTCATAGTAAAATTTCATTTGTCTTTCTATAATCAAGAGTGCAGAGTTACTTGGTTTATTCAGATTGGACTCTAAATATTATGAAGATGATTAAATAGTATCTGTCATGCCAAGAAGCCCCAGGGTTTTGGTGCCTGTGGTATTCCCTGAAATGCCAAGTGACAGATGGTTGCATACCATCATACAGAGTACACTCAAGTTAGTATCTCAGGAGGCCGATGATTCTGCAGTGCAAGTCTGAGGACCAGATTCTCAAGCATCTCACAGCCAGAGGCCAGTATGTAAGCATGCCACCACCTTTTCAGGGACTCTGGGGTTTCTATCAAGTTTAGGACTTGATAATTATGATTGCATAAAACCACAACAATGATTTAGTTAGTTAGAATTCATTGATAATTTTAAAGAGCAGTCATATTAGCAATTAGAACACTGCAACAATAACTTAGTTTGGAAGCTCTTAGCAAATGAATATCCTAAAAAGTTTTCTTAGATTTGCCCATCAGTCCTAAGCATGTGTGTGTGTGTATGTGTGTGTCTGTGTGTGTATGTGTATACATGTGCGCTTGTGTGCACATCGTTATAGGTAACTCACTCATTCTATCTTAATGAAATTTATGGATTAATTTATGAAATGTATTAATTATAAACCTATTGTATTTAGAGCTCATAGAATTTTAAACTTACAAAGGATCTCAACTTGGAGAACATGAAGAAATGGAAATTGCAGGTGAGAAGATTCCTTGATGCCTCAAATCAGCATTGCTTTAAAATATTTTTAATTTAACTTTATTATACTATATGTTTGGTTTTTCCTACATGTATGTCAGTGAAACACATTCACTGCTAATATCAACTGAGGAAAGAGGGTTTCAGATACCCTAGAATTGGATTTCTGATACTGTACGCCACCTTGAGGTTTCTGGGAATTGAATTGGGGTCTTATAGAAGGGCAGCCGGTGCTCTTAACTGTTGAGCCATTTCTCCAGAACTTGAAATTGAAAAAAGAAAATGGAAAAGAAACATAGCACCTTCTTAAAGACCTAAAAGCCAGGGGAATGTGGGAAATAGGATGGACCTTGTACTATATACTCAGCAAAGATTAATTTATGGAATGCAAACATCCCTATAATAAATATCCAGTGCAGGCTACGATGATCCAAGTTTGTGCTGCGCCCTAAATGTCTTTTTATTCCCATTTTCCATTTCCTAAAACTTGGTGTATGCCTCCAGAGTTTGAGGTCAGAATCAACAGTGTAAATACAACAACACTGTTTTTCAGTCTTAAAGCTATGTGTAAATCATATTGATAATTGCTGAACAGTTTGTTACCACTATTTGGCCTTTCCAAATTACTTAAAATGAAATAGGTTTTTATTTAAATACAGTGAGAAAATATGCGAACTTTGCTAAATTGTCATAATTAGTACAACTCCATTAGAAAGACTAAATTAAAACATACTTTAAAAAGTATATATATAAAAAAAAAAAAAAGTATATATATAAATATGCATATATATTTGTGAAATATACATTAAAGTATATAAAATAGACTCTTATATATGTATACAGACTATTTTTATATCTCCTAGCACCAATGATACCTTTGCTGAGTGATTTAATCTGTAATTTAATTTACAAGAGCTTCTCATATTCACTATAACCACAGTCACACATTCAGAATAAGAGTTATGTTGTGCCTAAGGAATAGAAAATGACTCCCACAAGATCTGATCATAGACTCCTATGATCAGGTTCCAGCTCCATGTCCTAAGTTAGGCAAGTAATGACATACAGTGATAATATGTAACCACTGGAATCACCTAAGTTTATAGTCACAATGTATTTAACATCATAAGAGTTTAAAACAGATAATGAAGAGAACAACTATTACATAGAAGAATATGTACTTTTTACTCAGAAAAAAAAATCAGCTTACCAAGCAAGAACATGAAATAGCACTGCTATTGTCCCTAAGGGAGACAAATTATTGAATACAGTGACATGAAAGTTACGTAATTTTAATTCAGCTCAAAGAAAAGATGGAGCTAACTAATATTCAAGTTTAAATTCAAGTAAGCACTGAGACTGGACATTAATGATAATATAAATATGTGCTTGTTAAACGGCTGCATGGAACATAATCTGCTCTGTGTGTACGTCCATTTAGATTAGAAAGTCATTTAACAGGTTAGAAATTGAAGAGTAAAGCAGAGTAAATAACATATCATGTCACAGTTTTAGGAAGGGGAGAAGCAAGTACTAGGTCCTGGTTCATTTTCTAAAACGTATAGAAAAATCCTAACTAAGGTACAGATGTTTTCTTCCAAACATCTAAAATAACAACTAAAATAATAGAATTTGAGGGGATAGGGCTAGGAAAGGGCCATCTTGTCATCAATCACTGAACTGAAGAGAGACTAAAATACAAAACATCCTGGAAAATTTGTCAGTGACCACCATCTCTGAGAGTCCAAGAGTATTCTTTATCTTCTCCCTTAGGACTCACCCGGATTATAATACTACAGTCAGGTTCCTTTCTTTCCACATATACTTCAATTAACAAGTCTCCAGCCTGGGACACCTAGAAAGGACAGATGTAAAGACAGCATATGTCAGTCTATCACAAAATGACAGATACAGATAGAGCTACAAATGCTTCTCATACTCTCCAAAATGTATAGCAATTAAATCTCCTTAATTCCCCTGCTCACCACTATTAGTACTTATTTCAAAATGTGCTTGATTACAGATAAGAATGCCTAAAGTTTAGAGTTGGAAGAAATGGTATTGATAGCAACAGCAATCACAATATGACATTTTTATTAAATGCCATGTTCAAGGCCTGAGTGTCTTCAAACATTGAACCAATGACTCTGGAATCGATGTAGGCTGTATCTGACAACAAGAGTTTAGGAGCCACAGAATATGTAAACCCTTAGTCTATGTAGTACATAACCTCACAAGACAAAATAAGCCTTGCTAAACTGTCATGCAGCTGAGACATTGAGACACTGAAATTGGGAGGTAAGTTGCATCAAGGATGAACTAAAAGTATAAGCAGGGAAGGTAATAAGCAAGGAACATAAAAGTAGAATAACAGAATAAGGTAGAAAAGCAAGATAAGCTTTAGTTTGTATTATCCGTCCAGAAGCAGAAAAGAAGACTTATTTGGGTCATTGCATTCCCAAACTGAGACTAAGAAAATAAGTTAACAAATAAAAAGAACAAGAACAAGACAGCATAATACATACCAACATCAGAAAATACAGGCTAAGAAATAAGACTAATCTTTTTTTTCTTCAGAAATCCACTGTATAACTACTTAAAATATGTATTACTAATATTTGAAAAACAATCTGAGATATAGTCATTCTGAAGCTAAATTTCCCTTATCTAGGAAGTAAATCTGTGGGAGAAAGATTTAAACTGTACTCTGAAGAAGTGCTCTGAATGGTTTTGCCACTGTATGTTGGCAAAACCTATTCCCAATGTTTCTGTCTTGTTTTGATTCTACATACAATGTCTGCGGAGAAAGATAGAGCTGACATTTTTGATTTTCACATTTGTATAAACATCCCAGCAAGATAAAAACATTGTGAAAATTAAAAAAAAAAAGGCAAATGCACAAAATACACAGAGTGAGGCACAAAGTGAAACAGGTAAGAAATTAAAGCAAGGTTAACATAATACTGCAAAATCCAAGCTTAAAATAGACTGAAGCAAGCCGAAAGCACAGATAACCAAATCTTCTACATTATTTTAGTGCTTTTCTCAATTATTATGTGTATATATATTTATATCTGTATGTATATATATATATGTATATATATATATACATATATATATATAGTTTTACTTATAGTAAAATAGTAAATCCAAAATGTCACAGTCTAGCTTCTTTGTTGTAAAATTCAAGCAGATACTCAGGCAGTAACAATAGAGATTAGAGGGGCAAGCATTTCTCCCAGGCTCACAATCCTCCATTTCAGGACTGAAAAACATCTACACAAACTGAGAATTATAAGCACTGATAATAAGCAAGATTATTTTTAGTGTAGTGTTAAAGCTAACTTCTCTGAAAGTTACATTCATTACTTTCTGTTAAAATAGAGGGAATCATTTGTTAAGTAATTAACATCACAGTATTAGTTCGAGGGGAATCTAGGCATGGGCTCCTCTGCTTCATGCAGAATGATAGCTGCAGTGATTTCTTTAATTAGAAGTAGATGCTTCAAGACTGAAGCAAACTTTGGGTCTGACTAATAAGCAGGAATTTGCCTCATTATCTGAGTGTAATTGTGAACAGAGCACATTTGACCCATTTCTATTATTTACAGTGAAACCCTGAATCCATTATCATTGCTAGTTACCAGAAGATGATTAATGATCAACTTTAAGTCGTTCCAGTGAATTCATCAAACAAGGGAAAGGAGCCTGGAAAAGCAAGATGTATCCTCAACACACAAATCCAATGTAATCTGGCTAGGGAAGCAAGACAGGATTTAGAACAGCAGACTAATGACAAAAGTTAGTATGTGTGACACAGGTCACCTTAGAAATGGTCTCATTAATACAATCAGCTGAGAGCAAGAAGAGCAGAAGCAGGTAAGAAATCATTTATGATTCCCGAATATTAAGAGATAAAAATCACTATGCTATGTGATTTTGCAGTTCATTTTAATATTTCTTTGGCTTTAAATGCTTCCTTTGAAACCCACTGGCATAGCAAAGAGTGTTTTGGTTTTAGCAAATATTAGTCATTGCTTCCTCAATGTTTGTGGTGAAATTATCATGTTTGGCACATACGCATCAGGTTTCAGAGGTGCCTCCGGCCTTCACCAGTCTCTTTCACTGTGAATGGGAACCTGAACGCACACAACAAATGTATTTACAAAAGTTTAGTTTTCAAGTCTTTAGAGACTAACTCTTACTACTCACTTGAGTGTCTTTCCACTTGGTTATAAAGCTATTTTCTATGTCCATTTGTTTGACTTGGTCTTCTTTAACCTGTTTAAAATATAATTTGCAATATTCTAATAATGTAGAGCACACAGAGCAAGGAGGCTTGTCCTCACCTAGCTCATCAGGAATTTAAGTAACCACAAACTATAAACAGACCAGGATGGACATCATTGTCACCGTGTTGATCACAGGAGCACCCCAACCTGGGCAACATGAAGCCAGCTGGACAGAACTTTGTAGGGCTTGGAATATGTTTTGATGATATCCCATCCTACTGCAGTCTACTCATGAAAAACCATATGGATTTCCAAGCACAGGTTCCCATGGACAATTTCCAAAAGTGCTTGCAGTTGAGAAACTAGACAAATAACTCAAACCCACATATTCCTTAAGGGTTTATTAAACTTTTAATAGAAATCTTCCATTCTACAAAACTGAGAAGGAACCATTTAGCTCTATTAACATAATAAAGAGAGCATGTAAAGCCACATTTATTTTTGTTTATCTCAGCATCTGATCATTTCAAAGAAGCTGCCGTTGATCAAAATACAAAAACAATAGACAAACAGGAAGGAAGAGGAAGAGACTGAGGAGTGATGGAGGGCAGGTGTGCCATGATCTCTCTTGGAAATCCCAGTTCAAGCTGTTACCGTAGTAAGAGCACTTAGTTTCCTGTGCTAAGGCATCCTGTGATTAATTATAGCAAAAATGAACAATTCTCAAGATTATTAAACTGCCACACCAACTCATCTGGTTTCATTTGGTACAACCGTATCCACAGAACACAAGAAAGCATCACTTGAGCAAGCATGGAACCAGGTTAGACCAAAGGGTTGGTGTGAGAGTTTATTTACGTAACAGAAGAGACTTTTACCCAGAGCAGCTAAAGTCTACCCTTATTTTCTATATCTTCTCTTGATTAAGCTAAAAACATTAGTTGACTAATAAAACATAAATATACTCACTTCAGAGAACTGCAAACTGAAAAGTGAAATAAATACATGTGAGGACTGAGTAAAAGCCGTAGTAAGATAATGCTTCATCATTCTCTGCCAGGCAGAGCACAGTTAAAAAAACAAAAAAACTCAGAGTGATTTCAATTGCAGCATTTAACAGGCTTTTGTTGATCACTGAATTTGTTAAATTCATAACTTCACACCTCTCAGTAGACATACTTAATGCATATACACAGTGAAGAGAAAACACACACACCAGCCTGTAAATAGTATGCTGTCCAACAGACAACAGATGGTGAAAATATTTAAAAGCTGCAGCTACATTTAAATAAATGGTTACTGTTTTAAAAGCCAATTATAGCTAAAACCTTCAAACCTAACTATCCTTCACAGTATCTATTTTTAAAATGTTCACATGGACCCGAATAACATCGAGAAATAAATATTGGGTTTAGCAAGCTTCAAAGCTCAATCTACCGTAAGAGGAGAGGACATAGCATTCTTACCTCAAATATTTCCACATAATTATTAATTAGATCTTCAATTACATTGACTTCTTCACTCGTTTGTCCCTTAGTTTGAAATAAGCACGATGAAAAGACCAATGCCAAGTTATGGGCATTCATGTGATTGATTTCTGAGCATTTCTGAACCCTGTTAGGGGACAGTATATTTCATTATGGCATACTTGTATTCAAGAATTTCATTGAAATATAATCTCAGTGATAATTGAAAACACAAACACAGGCACACAGGACAAAGCTCTTCAAAACAAAAGGATCAGGGGAGACATAATGGTAGACTTAGTCTAATTAAGAATAGAAGAAAAATTACTGTTCAAAGGAGCAATACTTGGTACTCAGAGACTGACAATACACAAACAGTTTCAGCCAATGAACAATTCATGCCAAAGTCCAAAGCACAAGAAATGTGTTAAGACCTGGCTGGAAATAATGTATGTAGCTGTATCACAAATAAAAGATGGGCTGTGGAGAGCAGGAAGTTTTAAAGATGACAGGCTTTAAAAAGACCTGTTGGACCTGTCACTAGGTAGTTCAGGCTGCAGGCAAGGCTACGGTTTCTACAAAGCACACCCTCAGTTAAGTACATATACTCTCTTGGTACTCATCAAAGCCAAGGACAGATTGCTGATTGCTTCTCTATCATTAAGCAGCCAATCCCATCAGAGGGTTGCTATGCTGAATTAGACTTGACGAGACAATGACTTTCCCTTTAACAGAGTAACATTTAAATGGTTATTATATGACATATATTATATGATGGCTTTATATGACATCAAGTCCTTTCATAATAGGTTTTTTTCAAGTTATTCAAGACAGGATATCTCAAAAAGCAAATGTATAAACAAAAATACAGCCATCCTTGTCTTAGAAACTTTGGAGACTACTCCTATTTTATTATTTATTAAAGTGTTTTATTTTATTTTATGGGTGGTTTGCCTACATGTATTATGTGGACCACATGTGTGCTGGATGCCCATATGGACTGGCAGAAGAACTGAATCTCCAGGAACTGGAGGTTCAGATTATTTTGAACTATCATATGAGTGCTAGAAATGGAGTAAACCTGAGTCCTTTGCATGATCAGTAAGTGATCCTAATGGTGGCGTTATCTCTATTTAGCCCCAAGAATGCCTTTCCAAAATAAAGAGATATTGACAAGCAAATTAATTCTTCTAATCAGTAAGCTATAATTTTCAGATAATATAATGAGTACTTTAAATATTCACCCATTTTGAGCTTTACAACAATAGTCATTCCCACAAGGGGGAGTTATAAGGATCAAAATAACTGATGAGAAACACTACAAATACCTGTTGATTTTATTGAATTTTTACTACCTGTATATAGAGCAGCTCTTTAACTGTTGACAGCCACCCATCCATCCACACACACACACACACACACACACACACACACACACACCATATATACACAAACCCCCATACACATACTTATCACATATCCCCCCCACACGCATACTAAGAAACCAAGAGAAAGCAAACTACTCCTGACTAAGGTACAGACTTTAGAAGATGCATGCCAAAGGGAGTAAACATGGTAGTAATATATATGATAATGTCAAAAATCAATAATAAAATGCAAAATTGCATAGCAGAGACTAGATAAAGAAACTGCAATCATCCCATCCGATTTACAAGATGGAAAAGCAACTGGAATTTAATAAAGGAAGAGGTAACAATTGCAAGCATTCCTCCAAACTACTCCTGCACTTTTATCACACTAGATTGTAAATATCTGGAAAATTTATCTCCTGTGGCTGTCTCTGTTGCTAGAATCTCAGTCAGAGAGACTCTTGCTTTAATCGCACTGCAGTGCATAATGAATACGTGCTGAGTGGAATTAAGTGGCTTCTTCTGATGGAAGAAGTGAATTGTTATCCAGGGCAGGTATTGAATTAAAAGCTGTACCAATCTGAAGGCATCCAAGGTGACTTACACTTTTGATGACATTACCCAATTCCTTAATTTCTCGAGACTGATTCAGTAAAACCATTCCTCCGTGTACCTCTTAGGCTGTCAATATATTTAACTTTCCCTCACAACCTCAATTTCTAGAATAAACAGTGTATCCTGTAAATTGCTTTCTTTATTTCTGGTACACAGATACTGCTGTCCCCCAGTATTTCATATCAGCCTTCTTATATACTTTGGCCTGCTCATAAGAACCCAAAGAACCCTAAGTAAGACATTATATTAGTAATTCCTTATAAAATCCAAATGGGTATACATGACCTGCAAAGCTTTTCACAGCTTCCTGCCGGGCAACTATCAATGTTCACATCCCCTAGTACATATGTCTCCGAAGCACTCCCACCCACGCATGGGGCTTATCTTCAGACTTTTGCTTGCTTTGCTGTTTAGACAATGTCCACAATGCTCAGGATGCTCTCCTGGGCTCAGGCAATTTTTCACACTTTGTCTATATTTTTTTGTTATATACATCCAGATCATATATGGCTCTTTAACATCAAAGAATTCCGTGAAACTCTTAAACCTCAACTCATGTCACCTCCTTCATTTTCTCTTACTAATTTCTCACATTATAGGTCACATTTTGTCCTAGAATAATCAAATACTTAACTGTGTGATGCAATATGATCTATGTTATGCAGACTGGGGTTAGAGCTCAAGATGGAGCCAGACTTAATATTCACAATCCTGACCACCACATAAATAAATAAATAAATAAATAAATAAATAAATAAATAAATAAATAGGAGCTAAAAAAAAAACCTTCCTTTTGTTGTAAGAGTTTATATGTTACAAGAGAATAGTTGGCTACCAAAGATAAATATTGTGGAAACTTTCTCAACCTCATTTTCAAAACAGCTATTATTATTTACAAAAAAACCTATAGCACAAGTTTATAAAACTCACAAATTAAAACACTGTATTCTCAGATTTCACCCTACTATAGAACATCAGGGTTTCAGTATTCAGCCATCAAGTCTCTCCTCTGTGGTCCCATGCATCACGCTATAAAATTCCTCATTTAAACATCTATCCAATATATTAGAGACAGAAGCAGGTCTGTGTAATATAAGCCATATTTACACTGTAAAAATAAGACAATCACTCATTCCCCAATGTTATATCCAAGAGAGTTTTAAATCTCCTGCTTATTAACTGACTCCAGAGGAGTGCTGTGTTCAATTATTATTCATTTGAGAACATCTTCAGCATATTCAAATGTAAGTATACCTTAATTACAAAACTGTAAGGTAAAGTTCTTAAGACCTGAAGGGTTCACAATAGAACATGGGAGTCTATGTACACAGCTTTAAACTGAAAGGAAACTCTTTATTGATAATAGTCATGCTTTAAAATATTTAGAAATCCACGTACCTGTAAAGGTGTTCAATTAGAGCGGCGAGTGTTGCTCTGTTGACCCCAGGAAGAGAGCGGATGAAGGCTCTGTACCTGTCAGTTCTTGCCTTTTCATCTTGTGTATCTAGGGAGAGAATTCCTGACATTTAAACTAATCAGCCTTATTGTACATGTATCTTCCTGTATTATTTTAAGTAGTACTTATAAGCATATAAATGATATAATCAGGTCTCAAGAGAGACATATTTTGACATTTAACACAATTGACTGTAATTCTGAAAATTAAAATAATAACTGTTCAAGCATTACTCAGTCATATATTCTAGTTTTTTCAAAAGGGCAGGGCAAAAGGGTCTTTTATACAGTGTATTTTATGGACTTTTACATCTTAACAGGAATACATTCAATAAATTAATTAAACTTTAGCACATGTTGAGGAGCTAAGCCAAAGGTGTAGTATGTCTGACTACAGAGGGGCTTCATTATTGGTATTTGAAAATGATATGCTGACCTCTTTTCCTTATAAAATCCTAAATATCTTTCCAAATCTATAAGACATCCCAGAACCATGAACTGTAATAGTCCTTTGATCCACATCAAGGGCCTGTTACCAGACTTGCTGCCTTCAAATCAGACAAAAAAAAAAGAAAAACATGGAATAGGTGATGTATAGGACTTAGTACCATAATTCAGATTTAGAAGATAATGGGCCTTCTGTCTTTATTGTAAAAAGAAATTAATTGGTCCATCAAAAGACAAATGAGAAAGCATTGCGCCCTCTCCTCTTAACTTCAGAAGACAAATCTCTGGCATAACTGAGAACTGGGAACTTTCCACACAGAGGAATTCAGAACAAGTGGACCAGTCCAATCTCTTAGTGGACATGGGAAATTCCAGCCACTTTTCTTAGTAACAACATTTGCTGATGTTTCACTCTTCAGGTTCAATCCCCAATGACATTTGGAAGCTACAGGTTTTCACTTCCTGCTTCTCCCTACTCATTACTCAAGAGAAGCCAGGGACATTCCAAAGATTCATTAGATATATACAGCCCCTTTGAAAGCTCTGTAAGATACCCAAGGATGGAGGAAAGGTGACACATTTACCAATAACCCTCCTATTAGAAATAACAAGTTTTGTCTCCTGTGTACATTTAGGCTGCACATGAGACCTACAGAGGAAATATCATACCCAGAGACAATGCTGGAAAAGCAGGAAGAGAAAACACCCAAGTTACCAAACAAATTTATAAGTAATCCAAATATTTTCTGCCTGTCATCTAGTTTATGATTTTAGAAACAACCTCACATATTTAAAAAATCCAATTAACATTATAATAATTATCAAGTAATAATTCTAGTAGAAAGCATTTCATGGACTTTATAAAAATAAGTAGATATTTTCAAAACAAAGCAATTAGAAAGCAAAACTTGGGAAAGATTTCATGTCATATAGGAAACATGACGAGTAGCCACAGGGTGTATCTTGGTGAACAGAGAGCTTACTGTGCAAGTACGAACACCTGAGTTTGGACACTGAGAACTCTTATGTTAAAAATACAAGCATGGTGCTGCAGGCCTGAAATTCAAGCACTGGCAGGTAGAGACACAAGATCCCTGGGGCTTTCTGGGAAGCTGATATAACCATTTAGAAAGCTTCAAGTTCAGTCAGAGACAATGTCCTATAACAATGAGGTAAAAGCAAAGGAGTAAAGCAATTGGCACCAATTTCTGATAAGCATACACCAACACACATGTGTGTACGCATGTATATACCTACACACAAGTTCATAGGAATCTATACACCCACACATGTCTGCATAGACATGCATATAAAACCACACACATGTGCACAGATATGTATACACTCATATACATGTACACAGGCATATATATATATATTATATACATGTACATAGGTGTGCATATACCCACACACATGCATGTATAGTGTGCACAGGCATGTATACACTCATACACACGCACACAGGCATATATATTATATATATATTATATATATATATATATTTTATACACATGTACATAGGCATGCATACAACCACACCCATGTGCACAGGCATGTACACATCATATACACATGTGCATATACATAGGCATGCATACACACACATACAGACACACACAGACACAGACACACACACACACACACACACACACACAGATAAATTCTAAAACAAAACAAACAAAAAAGGTGTTTTGACCATGTGACATGCCCTGGAGTTTGTTGATTTGATAAATTCAGTGGCACTCTTTTGGAGGAAAATCTATTTTCATCTTCTCAACAGGTATTAATTGCAGATAGCTCCCTGGTTGGGGGTTGGGATCTTATGTGTACTGCCTGATCTTGGTGATGGGATTTTGTCTAGTTTGAACACATATAAGTTTTTTTTGCATGCTATTACAGTTTGTGAATTTGTCTATGTATCAATTCTGTTGTGTTTCTTTTTAATTTTTCCTTTTTCTTATTTATTGAGACAGAGACAGAGACAGACAGAGAGACAGGGACAGAGTGAGAGAGAGAGAGAGAGAGAGAGAGAGAGAGAGAGAGAGAGAGAGAGAGAGAGAGAGAGAATATACATGAAGTTGGGTAGAGACCTGGCTGGGGAGGACATGGAAGGATTTGAGAGAAGAAAACAATAGCTCAAAACACACTGTCTAACTTATTCAATTATCAACACAGTAGTAGGATTCTTGGAATTGTAATTCTTGAGTCGTACCTAGACACAAATAAACTAAGAACACATGGATAAAACTGTTTGACACAATTGCCATCTCTCATGTACTATGAGGTGACTTGATATTATAGAAGCTTTCAACGATCCTGATATTAAAATCAATGTGGAGTACACACTGACAATGTGATTAAAACTGCAATTTTGTACTACAGTTTCCATTGAACTGAACATATGAGATACAAATTTCAATCTGTCAATCATGGAGCAACAGATTATATTACATAAGTAAAATAATCAAGAAAATAAAAAAATAATTATAGAAAGAATTCAGATAATTGAATAGTGTTCTTAGAACACTCCTGTTTTTTTATAAACAGTTGGTATACTATAAGAATTCTTAAGTTTTTTACAGTTTTGTTTTTGTTTCTTTCATTTGTTTTTGTTTCTCTGTTTTACCCTCGCTGTCTTAGAACTCACTCTGTAGAACTGCCTAGCTTTGAAATCAAATATCTGTCTCTGCCTCCAGCATGTTTGGAAAAAAGGTATATGCCACCATGGCCTGGCAAAATCAAAAAATTTTAATCTAATTTTTTGGGCAAAAGTAGGATTAGTTCAGGATGTGGTTTCTCCATGTAACAGCCCAGGCTGTCCTGGAACACTCTCTGTAGACTAGGCTGGCTTCACTCACAGACATCAGTCTGCCTCTGCCTTTCAAGTCTGAGGATTAGAAGTGGGCACTACTACCAAAATTCTTAGCTTCAGTCTAACACTCGCCCAGTTGAGTTATGAGACCCCTAGCGTATGCAGCAGAGGCCTGTCATCTTTGGCCTCAGTGGGAAAGGATGTGCCTAAATCTGAAGAGACTTGATGTCCCAGGGTAGGGGGATCTGGGTGGGGTCTGCCCTCTCAGAGGTGAAGGGGGGATGGGATGGAGGAAGGAACTCTATGAGAGGGGACTAGTAGAGGAGCAGCATTTGGGAAAGAGAGAGAGAGAGAGAGAGAGAGAGAGAGAGAGAGAGAGAGAGAGAGAGAGAGAGAGGGAGGGAGGGAGGGAGGGAGGGAGGGAGGGAGGTGGGTGATAGATATAACTTAATTTTTTTTCTAAGCTTTAATTGAGGCAGATACTAGGGACTTTTTCTATAAGGTCACTCAAAATTATGGTTTACAGTGAGATCCAACACTACATATTCAGAAATGGCTAAGAGGACATATTAGGTCTATCAGCAAAAGACCTACAGGCTTATAAAAGGTATCCCCAAGAAAATTACCAAATAACTCATCCCCAAGTCAAAGATAAAACTTTACTTTCCAAAGCTGGTCCTTGTGCTCAGTACATCTTCACAGTCAACAGAGAGCAGACTTGTCCTCATTTAACAATCTTAGCAGAAAGTTATTGGCTGTCTATTTTCTGGTGAATAATTTTACAGGCATGCAGACAAATTTTACTCATTCATTAATTATATATAATTTCAGTTATTCATACTAAAACTATCTTTAAGATGAATATTGCCAGGAAACTGGCCTCATGGAGACACTATCTGATGAAATAGTTTACAACCAAGTCAATTATATTGTCCTTGGGATTATACTTAACCCTGTTGATTAGACAAATGCCTGAAAGCAAATCAAAGACTAACTTTTGAATTGGACAGTTAAATCTCAAAACATTACATTTTTAGTGACAATTCTATTCTCTCCTTACTAATATTATTCAGGAGTATTAGAGAAAAATTTAAAACTTTCATTTATGATACAATTTTAAAATTAATCCCTTCAAAAAAATATTAATTCCACTTAAGATTAAACATATCCTCCTGATCCTGGAAAGGATTGATCTAGCATGGGAAGGGAATATAAGGACAGAGAAAAAGGAGGGAGGTGATTGGAGAAGGGATGGAGAGAAGGTTTATGGGACATATGGGGAGGGGGGATCCGGGAAAGGGGAAATCATTGGGAATGTAAACAAAGAATATAGAAAATAAAAATATTTAAAAAAGATTAAACATATCCAAATTCAAGAGCCTATTTTAAAAAACCCTTTCAAAAGAAATTTTATATATAATAAATATATTTATTATTATGGTACATATAAAGCTAAAATTAAAAACTGGAAATATAGAGATTGAAAATAGGCATTTTGAAAATACTTTAGATATGTGAAATGCTAGCAGTATACAAAAAATAAGAATATTTATATATCTAACAAGTGTGGAATAATAGTTATAAAACAATAAAAGGTAAAAATATTAAAATGTTCTTATTGGGATACTTCAGCCAAGGAGCTAGTTTTAATAAATGTATATAAAATATTTTTTTGAGTTACCAAAATAAGTCAGTGTCCATGAGGTTAAAGACTCCACCAACCGAGGAGTACACATGGCTCTGGCTGCATATGTAGCAGAGGATGGCCTTGTCAGGCATCAATGGAAGGAGAGGTCCTTGGTTCCTATGAAGGTCTAATAGATGCCCCAGTGTAGGGGAACTGAGGGCATGGGGGTAGGAGGGGAATCAGTAGAAGCAGGGGAGGGGGATAGGAGAGGGGATTTCTGGGAGATGGGTAAACTGGGTAAGTGGATAACACTTAAAATGTAAATAAATTAAAAAATAACATAATATCCAATAAAGACTTTATCTTTATTGTTGTTGTTGTTGTTTGATACAGAATTTTTTGTATAGTCCTAGCTGTCCTGGAACTCACTCTGAAGACCAGGCTGGCCTTGAACTCAGAAATCCACCTGCTTCTGCCTCCCAAGTGCTAGAATTAAAGGCATGCACCACCACTGCCCAGCCTTAATAAAGACTTTAATAAGTAATTGGTTTATTAATAATTTTATTCCTTATGTTTTCACATAATGTAACACAACTTTACCTCATTAAGTGGAATCCCTAGAAAGTGAATAAATTTTTTGTCAGTTATTATTTATATGAGTTAGGGTAATCTTCAAGACAAATAAGAAATATACAGTAATTTTCAGATGATTAAAGACAAATAGAAAATCCTAAGTATTAAGTTGGAAGGCTGGCATGCTATCTGGACCCAAGAGCATTACCTAATGCAGAGACCCAGTATGGATAGAGCTCCTTTGTGAGGAGAGCGTCATCAATATCAGACAGAAAACGCTTCAGCACGCCTGTTACGTCTTCAAGTTGATGTTTTCCAGCTCGCAACTTAACACTTCTTGCATCCTTTTTGAAACTCTCCAGGAGTTCACTTATGTGCAAAGGATCACCATCCTTTTGATAAATGTATTTGCATCCTAACCCTGTGATTAAGAAAAATTAGAAAGTTATATGATGAAATCACAGTCATAATCTACTGGGATATCTTGGGAATGGAACAGATCCTTCTGTGGGATCACAGACAAAATAAATCAACGGCCATGAGGTTAAAGACTGTGCACTCCTCAAATGTGATTCAAACGGGAACATAATTAATGAGTTAACCCATCCTCAGTCAACATCACTCAGGACTGCCTCTAGTTCTCCATACTAACATTGTCTGTTGTAGTTTTACATCAAGAATTTATTCACAGAAAACAAGTTTGCCTACAACTGGAAACAACAATGTAAAATTTGATATATGCTTTCTCATATTCTCACCACATAGTCCATTAGTTTTTGCTGCGTCAACCTATAACTTTCCCTAATATTTCTAACTCCCCAACTCCCCAGACACGACATATAAGTCAAACTAGCACTAAGTAACAGGACAGGGAGCAAGGATGGCAGTGTTGATACACACACACACACACACACACACACACACACACACGTACACCCTTTGGGTCCTCTGCAGGTCTTCCTCCTTGTGAAATCAAGCTGAACTCACTGTCCCTTTTCAATATCATCACATTACCATACAGTCTCTCCTGGAAATCTTGCTTCTGGGTTTGGAACACTGTCATTAAGTATATCAATAGTGTTATCTAGATGCCTGTCAGTTTGGGATATTGACAGTTGCTTGAAGCACTTGACAAGTCTACAGAATCTCCTGCTAAAATTCTCATAATCATGGATTTTATGGTTTTCACTAACATTTTTCTCCTTCTAATAGCTCTCAGGTGCTCTATTTATTTTCTTTTTTCCAACCTCACTTCTACTTTCTTTTTGCCCCATTAGAAAACTCCCCGGATTCGGTTGGCAAGAATTTTATTGAGTATTTTTGCATCGATGTTCATAAGGGAAATTGGTCTGAAGTTCTCTTTCTTTGTTGGATCTTTGTGTGGCTTTGGTATCAGCGTAATTGTGGCTTCGTAGAAGGAATTGGGTAGTGTTCCTTCTGTTTCTATTTTGTGGAATAGTTTGAAGAGTATTGGTGTTAACTCTTCTTTGAAGGTCTGGTAGAATTCTGCACTGAAACCATCTGGTCCTGTGCTTTTTTTGGTTGGAAGACTTTCTATAACTCCTTCTATTTCTTTAGGCATTATGGGACTGTTTAGATGGTCTAGTTGGTCCTGATTTAATTTTGGTATTTGGTATCTGTCAAGGAAATTGTCCATTTCCTCCAGATTCTCCAGTTGTGTTGAGTACAGGCTCTTGTAGTACAGTCTCTTGATGATTTTTTGGATTTCCTCAGTTTCCGATGTTATATCTCCCTTTTCATTTCTACGTTTGTTCATTTGGATACTTTCTCTGTGCCCTTTGGTCAGTCTGCCTAATGGTTTATCTATCTTGTTGATTTTCACAAAGAACCAGCTCCTGGTTTTGTTGATTTTTTGTATGGTTCTCTTTGTTTCTACTTGATTGATTTCGGCCCTGAGTTTGATGATTTCCTGCCTTCTACTCCTCCTGGGTGAAATAGCTTCTTTTTGTTCTAGGGCTTTCAGGTGTGTCATTAAGCTGGTAATGTATGCTCTCTCCATTTTTTTTTGGAGGCACTCAGGGCTATGAGTTTTCCTCTTAGCACTGCTTTCATTGTGTTCCATAGATTTGGGTATGTTGTGTTTTCATTTTCATTGTGTTCTAAAAAGTCTTTAATTTCTTTCTTTATTTCTTCCTTGACCAAGGTATCATTGAGTAGAGTATTGTTCAGTTTCCACATGTATGTGGGTTTTCTGTTGTTTCTGTTGCTATTGAAGACCACTTTTACTCCATAGTGATCAGATAGGAGGCATGGGATTAGTTCGATCTTCTTATATTTGTTGAGGTCGGTCTTGTGACCAATTATATGGTCGATTTTGGAGAAGGTACCATGAGGTGCTGAGAAAAAGGTATATTCTTTTGTTTTAGGATAGAATGTTCTATATATATCTGTTAAATCTAATTGGTCCAAAGCTTCAATTAGTTTCATTTTGTCCCTGTTTAGTTTCTGTTTTCCACTGATCCTCCTGCGTGTCACTGTACCAATACCATGCAGTTTTTAACACTATTGCTCTGTAGTATTGCTTGAGGTCAGGGATACTGATTCCCCCAGATTTTCTTTTGTTACTGAGAATAGTTTTAACAGGATTGAAGATCCAGAAATGAACCCACACACCTATGGCCACTTGATCCTCGACATAGAGGTTGAAAACATCCCATGGAAAAAAGATAGCCTTTTCAACAAATGGTGCTGGTTCAACTGGAGGTCAGCATGCAGAAGAATGCGAATTGATCCATCCTTGTCTCCTTGTACTAAGCTCAAATCCAAATGGATCAAGGACTTCCACATAAAGCCAGACACTCTGAAGCTAATAGAAAAGAAACTGGGGAAGGCCCTTGAGGACATCGGTACAGGGAGAAAGTTTCTGAACAGAACACCAATAGCGTATGCTCTAAGATCAAGAATTGACAAATGGCACCTCATAAAATTACAAAGTTTCTGTAAGGCAAAGGACACCATCAAGAGGACAAATCGGCAACCAACAAATTGGGAAAAGATCTTCACCAATCCTACATCAGATAGAGGGCTAATATCCAATATATATAAAGAACTCAAGAAGTTAGACTCCAGAAAACCGAACAACCCTATTAAAAAATGGGGTACAGAGTTAAACAAAGAATTCTCACCTGAAGAACTTCAGATGGTGGAGAAGCATCTTGAAAAATGCTAAACTTCATTAGTCATTAGGGAAATGCAAATCAAAACAACCCTAAGATTTCATCTTACACCAGTCAGAATGGCTAAGATTAAAAATTCAGGAGACAGCAGGTGTTGGAGAGGGTGTGGAGAAAGAGGAACACTCCTCCACTGCTGGTGGGGTTGCAAATTGGTACAACCACTCTGGAAATCAGTCTGGCGGTTCCTCCGAAAACTGGGCACCTTACTTCCAGAAGATCCTGCTATACCACTCCTGGGCATATATCCAGAGGATTCCCCACCATGTAATAAGGATACATGCTCTACTATGTTCATAGCAGCCCTATTTATAATTGCCAGATGCTGGAAAGAACCCAGGTATCCCTCAACAGAAGAGTGGATGCAAAAAATGTGGTATATCTACACAATGGAGTACTATTCAGCCATTAGAAACAATGAATTCATGAAATTCTTAGGCAAATGGATGGAGCTAGAGAACATCATACTAAGTGAGGTAACCCAGACTCAAAAGGTGAATCATGGTATGCACTCACTAATAAGTGGTTATTAACCTAGAAAACTGGAATACCCAAAACATAATCCACACATCAAATGAGGTACAAGAAGAAAGGAGGAGTGGCCCCTGGTTCTGGAAAGACTCAGTGAAACAGTATTCGTCAAAACCAGAACGGGGAAGTTGGAAGGGGTAGATGGGAGGACAGGGGAAGAGAAGGGGGCTTACGGGACTTTCGGGGAGTGGGGGAGCTAGAAAATGGGAAATCATTTGAAATGTAAATAAATTATATCGAATAAAAAAAAAACCTAAGGAAAAAAAAAAACGAAAACTCCCCGAATGATAATCAAACCACCCTTATCATTCCACACACAACATGCCTATTTTTACCTGAGTTTTAATCCTTAGATTTTGACTCATGAACACATACATGCACAGAGACAGACACAGCCTTATAGGACATTATAAAAATGTGAAGGAATTGTTTTTTTTCTTTATTTTTTGCTTCTTTCACCAGCTTAACTTCCGATCATATTTTAAAAACCTGCTCTTCAATCTCATTAAATGGCATTGCTTTCTCCTTACCTTATGCCAAGTCAGAATCTTTGCACCTCACTTGATTAAAAATATGTCAAAATGTCAGTTTTCTTTCTGCTCATATGCTATCATCTGTGCCTTATACTTCTTCAGTATGTTATACAGCTCCCTGCTCCTACTCTTATGCAGGCCAAATGAGTCCATACTATGTCAATGATGTGGCAAAAACATATAGTCCTGTTAGTCTTACTGTCAAAAGCCTAAAAAATATCTCTATGTGCCTTTCCTAATGCCTGTAGGGAAAACTTATACAATTTTATAAAGATGTATTAAAAATCTACTGGAGCTGTTTCAACCTCATGTCTCTTGTATAGATCCTATCTTTTAACTATATACTTTGGGCACAGTGAACTTCACACACACTGTTGGAAATAAACAACCACAAAACTGTCTATTACACCCTCTACTCTGGGGTCAACTGATAGCCTAGTTTAGAACAAGGAGCCTCTCTACGGCCATGAGGTCAGAATCGTAGATGCTAAGATATAAACACCTGCCTATGTGCTCATTTCTCAACTACAAATTTATGATGCCCTAGAAGACAAGAAGGCAAGAATTAAGTCTTGTCTTCTTTTTATATCTGTCAGGAACAGTACATGGGGAATGTCAAAGGCATTTGGTGAATGACTACTTACTGCAAAGATAAATAAATTGTATAAATGAATTTTTACTATGTGCCCAGAAAGTAATATTCCTCACTGAAGGAATTTCTAATATCTAATGCTTAAACAGCTTTAGCAGACTGAATGAAATTATAATAGAGCTAGAAAGATGGTACAGTGAGAAAAGAATTTTGCTCCCAAGTTTGCAAGCTTAAATTTGATCGTAGGAACCCACAAGACAGAAGGGAACTGAATCCCAAAAAACTGTCCTCTGACCTATACACACAAGCTGTAGCATACATGAATGTGCATATGCATGCATACATGCACACACAAACACACACAAAAACACTTTAAAGTACAGAATATAATTTTATATAAACTGAAAAAATCCTCCAATAATTCATTATTACACTTTATTTAAAGATTAAGTTCATAATACATTTTGAACTTGGTAAAGTTCAAAACGTTAACACGAAGAGCACCGAAAATTGGCCTTTACATTTTAATCCAGATGCTGAGATATTCAAAAATAATTGCTACTATAGAGACTTCCAGGCAAACATTTGCATCCTGTGAGCTCTATGCAGTACGGAGGTTCCCATCAAATCTTTATGTTAATGAGTATAGCATAAAAGTTTTTCCCCATTTTCTGTTTAAAATATAAACAACCTTTACTGGATTTTTTTTAATTTAAAGCAGAAGTTAATAAACATTGCATTAGTTATAAAGTACCTAAAATATATGAGATATAGTTGATACAATCCAGTGGTTAATAATTTTAAATTCAAATAAACACCAAAGGGAAACTTGCAACTGCCCCAGAGAAACTTCCAATTGATTACACTGAAACTCCTCATGCTATTTTAATCGTTTGTCGGCTGAAAAAAGATGCTACGCCACCATGAAACTAACATGATGCGAAAGTTCCCTGTGAGTTTATGCCCTTCCTAACACAGTATGTGTGTTCACATATCGCTGCGAATTACAGCCAAGCTAAAGTGGACGACTACGGTACATAAAGACAACCATTTCCAGTACTCAATTAAACAGGGCAGCTGATAAGAAATGTGTACATGCACTGTGGTCGCAAAGAAGGCCCTACTGTAAGGCCTGCATATAGGGTTAGTGAAAGGCCTCAGTATATATTCAACACAAATAAAATATATATTGAAAAAATATGATTGGATTACATTTGAAATAAAATACTTAAATGACACTCTAACCCAAAGAACTTAAATACACATACTATAAACTTGACATCCTAAAACAGCTTTACATCAAAGTACTTATTTCTGATATAGGGTCATCTATCATGGTGTAAGCTTCATACATAGAATATTCACATATTCCAGGTAAACTGCTCACTCTGGCTACATGTTTCCTAAGAAACAAGACAACACTTTACTAAATCTTCCTTATTATGTATGCCTGGGTCTTTTCAAGTTAATATACCAAATATCTATAATACTGAGAGAATAAAATATTAATACAACTTCAGAAATACTAAGTCTATCACTTTATTCTTCTCCAGATTTTTTTTACATAAATGACATGTATCCAACATTTAAAAGGTTGAAAACACAATATATTCAAAATACAGGTCAGAGTCTATATAAGCAAGCAGTAGAACATTAGCCTAGCTTGCAGTAAGACCCTGGATGTGAACCCAGAACCACATACATACCTACATACCTACATACATACATGCAAACAAAGTTTCTATAAACAAACAATAGAAAGTTTCTATCAATTAGATATTTGAATGATGTATACAACTAAGAATGAATTTGAGGATTCACAATAATTTGAAAATAAATATAAAGATAAATGTCTAGGTAAACTTATAAAACCCACACTATCACACAAAATTAAAAGTAGGTACAGAGCCAATCCTTTTTTGTTCACTAGTTGCTTATAAAAGTATCTGTGGCAAATAGCCCAATCATTAAAATGTTATGTATGTCCACAGTTCATGCAAACTTCTGACCAATACATGATGAATGAAACACACACACAAACACACATTGTATGCTTGTTAACAGCAAGTACAACATTTTGTATATTGTTTCAAGGTTTGCTATTTCAAAAAAAAATACTTAAGCACGGAGAGCTGCTCTTGGCTTTGTTCTAGAATTTTTATAACTGAAAACAGTCTTTACTACTTTTAGGGACATTTTATACCATTTTATTTACTGGGTTCCATAGTATTTTCATGGTCATGAAGGATCAAGGACATGGTGTGAAAGCCTTACCAGTGTAAATGTGTTGCTGGAGACAGGGGCTGGCCTGCTGAGCAGTGACTGGGCTTTAAGGTTTCACTGGTGTACTTACAAAGGGAAAGGCACTAATTCGTTCCCAGGGAGGCACCACTTAGAAGCTGTAAGAGTGATATCCTAAGTTCTAGGAGTTGAATAAACATCCTCTGATACTTACCATACTGTGTAACAAATGCTATGCAGCTGTTCACAATAATGGGGACGTCATTCTTGCAGAGCTGCTGATCTTGTAATGCGTCACCATCTGTACCTGCTGCTTTTTCAATTGCAGTATGCCAGACTGTGAAATCCAGCTTGGTGTGCCCATGGATATACAGTGTTCTGTGAAGTTTAAAAAGCACATCTTATTATAATTTTCCTTTTTTTTTAAAAGAAAATTATTTTCAACACAGATTACCCTAAAATCCACATATATGTGATCTTGTCTCACACATTAAAAAAATAAACCAACTTTCTTTTACCTTCCACCCTACCAGGTGTGTGTCCCTCCCTCTCTCTGTTGTCTGTTAAGGTCGCACAGTACTGAAGAAGCTCTACCAATCCAGTCATCCTCTCCCTAGGTCTCAATTTCCATCTCTAAATAATTCAATGAAAACTACTGCGGTAAACATTGCCAGTGTCTTTAAATATACTCCTGGCTAATGAAAATATTTTGTAATTGTCAATTCCATTGCTTTTAAAAGTGGGGGGAGGGACAACACAAACTGATTTGCCTTTTCTTTTCAGATTTCCATTCTTTGAGATCTGAAATTTCTTTTCTTTTTCATTGGATTTTTTTTATTTACATTTCAAATGTTATCCCTTTTTTTGGCTCCCCCCAGAAACCCCCTATCCAATCCCCCATCCCTTGCTTCTATGAGGGTTTTTCTACACCTACCCACTGAAACCTGCCTCACTTCCCTAGCATTCCCCTACACTGGGGCATCAAGTGTAGAACCAAGGGCTTCTTCTCTCACTGATGTCCAACAAGGCCATCCTCTCCTACCCATGTGGCTGGAGCCATGGGTCTCTCCATGTGTACTTCTTGGTTGGTGGTTTAGTCCCTGGGAGCTCTGGGGATTCTGGTTGGTTGATATTGTTGTTCTTCCTATGAGATTGCAAACCCCTTCAGCTCCTTCATTCCTTTCTTGAACTCCTCCATTGGGGACCCTGTGCTCAGTAAAATGGTTGGCTGTAAGCATCCACATCTGTATTTTTCCATTGTGCTCAATCTAAGTGCCTCTACAGACTTTAAGAATGATCTAGATTCCTATCATTAGGGTGAGGCTGTCATCTCTTTGACACCTATTAGTGAGCCCTAAACCCAGATCTCTAGGCTAGAACTGGACAGATAACAACTTGCTAAAATCAAGGGCAAGTGCAGAGCTAGATCTGGTGGTTTGTCCTGTTTGTATTCACAGCTCTTGGCAGGGGAAGGTTAGAGGATCACAAGTTCAAGACAACATAAAGATAAAGTAGGGATTCCCGGCTGGTAGCAATTATATAGCAAGATGATGCTCCAAGAAAACAAAACAAGACACGATAAGGTATTGCAAGCAGGTATTCCAAAAGGGAAGCCAAACTCCACGGCTACTTTGTTCATAACTCAAATGAGAGCTCTGTGTTTCACCATTGGGGAACTGATCATACCAGCACACAGCTAAACACCCTGCAGATGTTCTCTTTCCTCTAAAGTGTGCTGCTAATAAACACTGTATTTGGATACCTCCACCATGGAACAGGAATATGGTAACTGCCATTATTGTGATAGCCATCTGCTCTGGGACACATTGAGTCTCAACTGACTCCACATGAGTCTTCGGAAGTTTAGAATCATTATCGTAGCTTAGCATCCTTTGCCAATCACTTTCACATGCATGCACCGTTTTATTATTGTTATTGCTATTATAATCTGTAATATTTGCTCTTTCTGGTCTTCCTCTCCATTGCTGCAAAACCTTCTAATATTCTTCAAAGTCACCACAGCCCCTGACAGGATTGTCTTCTTGATTTCCTCTTAAAACTCTATTCCTATTACCAGAATATAATTTCATCAATAAGGTGAGGCTGGTGACAGCAGTTTGGGATACTTGTCTTATCTTTAAAGCTTTGGTTTTTAAGTGAAAGGGTCTCCATGACTTAGCCTGAG
Organism: Apodemus sylvaticus; assembly: GCF_947179515.1. Lineage (NCBI taxonomy): Eukaryota > Metazoa > Chordata > Mammalia > Rodentia > Muridae > Apodemus > Apodemus sylvaticus. The sequence goes on along the minus strand of NC_067482.1, from coordinate 47,701,364 downwards.
CTTTTCTCTGCAATTTTGCAACAGTTAATCTTTGGCTGCACTGATGGCCCCTCCTGGCCAATGACATAAACCCTGTGAGGTTCCTAGCTGCTCTCTGATAGCTCCATACACTTATGCCCATGGGTCCTGTCTTAACCAATAGTTGCTTTGCCGTTGGTTTTACCATCTGCTGTTCCTGTACAATTTACTGGTCAGATGCCAACCTTTGCACAGCCTTGCAAAGAAAGAAACTTGGTCTCTGCCCAAACATAGTCTCTGCAACGTACTGGTATATTTTTTCCAAATATTATCCTCAGTACAAAATTTAAAACCTGAAATTCCAATGCACATCAAGTATATTTTACTCTAAGGCAATTGTACGTTTTTTTCTTTTTTTTAAGATTTATTTATTTTATGTTTGTGAATACATTGTTGCTCTCTTCAGACACACCAGAAGAGGGCACCAGATCCCATTACAGATGGTTATGAGCCTCCATGTGGTTGCTGGGAATTGAACTCTGAACTTCTGGAAGAGCACTCAGTGTTATTAACCACTGAACCACCTCGCTGTCTAGCCCAAGGCAGTTTTTGTTTGTTTGTTTGTTTTTGATCTTTACATACTTTATTTTTTTATTTGATATATTTTTATTTACATTTCAAATGATTTCCTCTTTTCTAGCCCCCCACTCCCCGATAGTCCCATAAGCCCCCTTCCTTCCCCCTGTTCTCCCACCCACCCCTTCCCACTTCCCTGTTCTGGTTTTGCCTTATACTGCTTCACTGAGTCTTTCCAGAAGAAGGGGCCACTCCTCCGTTCTTGTACCTCATTTGATGTGTGGATTATGTTTTGGGTATTCCAGTTTTCTAGGTTAATATCCACTTATTAGTGAGTGCATACCATGATTGATCTTTTGAGACTGGGTTACCTCACTTAGTATGATGTTCTCCAGCTCTATCCATTTGCCTAAGAATTTCATGAATTCATTGTCCCTAATGGCTGAATAGTACTCCATTGTGTATATATATATACACTCCATTGTGTATATATACCTGGGTTCTTTCCAGCTTCTGGCTATTATAAATAAGGCTGCACATAATTTAAAGTGAAGGTAAAAACATCTGCTGTTGTTTCTGTCATGCATGTGTACATGACAGTGAACATATTCACTAGAGCATCTGTACATGTACAGAAGCTTAAATCTGCCACGTTTGGGAAAGGTCAACTGATTTGGAATATATTATCGCATACATCTGGATAATGTATATACTAGACAGAGAATATATCATTATAGACATGTATCAATTCTATCATGTTCTCCAAAACATCAAACTGTCTCTAGTTAGAAAACTCATGAATATTTAGTCTCTTTCTGTTTTACTCTGGAAATCAGTCTGGCGGTTCCTCCGAAAACTGGGCACCTCACTTCCAGAAGATCCTGCTATACCACTCCTGGGCATATACCCAGAAGACTCCCCACCATGTAATAAGGATACATGTTCTACTATGTTCATAGCAGCCCTATTTGTAATTGCCAGATGCTGGAAAGAACCCAGGTATCCCTCAACAGAAGAGTGGATGCAAAAAATGTGGTATATCTACACAATGGAGTACTATTCAGCCATTAGAAACAATGAATTCATGAAATTCTTAGGCAAATGGATGGAGCTAGAGAACATCATACTAAGTGAGGTAACCCAGACTCAAAAGGTGAATCAAGGTATGCACTCACTAATAAGTGGATATTAACCTAGAAAACTGGAATACCCAAAACATAATCCACACATCAAATGAGGTACAAGAAGAAAGGAGGAGTGGCCCCTGGTTCTGGAAAGACTCAGTGAAACAGTATTCAGCAAAACCAGAACGGGGAAGTGGGAAGGGGTGGGTGGGAGGACAGGGGAAGAGAAGGGGGTTTGCGGGACTTTCGGGGAGTGGGGGGGCTAGAAAAGGGGAAATCATTTGAAATGTAAATAAATTATATCGAATAAAAAAAAAAGCTACAGAAAAAAAAAAGCTACAGAAAAAAAAAATCTGTAAGAAACAAACAATACAATCAAAGTATTGACTCATCCCTTGAAGGCAAGGCATGTGGGACAAACTTCTGAAGCATGTAATCCGTGTTTTACACTGAGTGCTGAGCCAGAGAGAGGGATCTGTCTGCCAAGCTCTTCATTTATGAAAGGCAAACTAAAACATATAGGAAATACGACTGAGGCCCAAGGGTAACAAAGGGCTGGGAAGCTAGCCTTTTTCATTTACTTTTATTTTTGCAAATTTCATACATACAATTTGTTTTGATCAAATAATCACCTTTCCCTCCCTTGTAAATTCTCACCTACTTGCCCCTGCCTCCTGCTCCCTGCCCCCTGACTTACTTGCCCCCTGCCCCCTTCCCCCTGCCCCTTGCCCCCTGCCCCCTGCCACCACACACTTCTTTTTCCTCCCAACTCCATATGCTCTTTTATTTAAGCCCACTGAGTTTCCTTGAGGCTGGCCATATGTGCATGGATATAGGGCCACCTACTGGACATGAGTAGCTTCTCAGAAGCCATGGCTCTGAAGCAGACTCTCCTTTAACAGCTATCAACTGCCAATAACACATTTCTAAGTCACCAGCTGACACCTTGTCCATGATCCTGTACTCACACAATGAAAACCTAAACTCTTGGTCTTCAGTTCTAAGACAAGTTCATCCTAGAAGTGACATTGTTGTGTCACTTCTCAGTATTTTGATGACAAGATCAGGAAACATAGCTTCCTACTGGATGGGACCTAGAACTTGTTCTATTGGAGCACGGCATGATTTATTTCTCTTCTTTTAAAAGGAGAATCAAACTCAGTACGGCTGTATAAGCCTTTAATCCCAGCACCCAGGAAACGGAAGCAAAAAGATGTCTGTAAACACAAAAGCTGCCCGATCTACATAGAGAATATGCTGTTTTAAGTGACAGAGACACAGACAGAGACTGAAAAGCATATATCCTGCCTTGCAAAGTGTTCTACAACTACAATGGATATAGCTGTAAGATAACTTTGGAAATGATCTCTGTGGTTTCCTTTCTACATCCTTAGCAAGCTCTCAAAGAATATGTTAATCATGACTGTAAGCTTTTTGTTTCTAATGGGAAAAAATGAAGTATTTTATTGCTGTGAGTGACATTTGCTTATTAGATTTATAATGCACTCGTTTTAATTGTGTGGTCAAACTTTTTTTTTTTTTTTTTTACAAATGCCTATTCGCATGTGACTGCTACGGAAACCAATACATAAAACATATCCATCATTTAAAAAACTCCCTCATAATCCTTTGCAGTGAATCCTTTCTATCCATCACCCAGGGAAATCTACTCAGTCCTCTGTCGTTATGTATTAGACTACTAGTTGCCTCATTTTCTATAAATTAAACGTCATGCTGTTACTTTTTCATCTGATTTCATTTATTCAGCATGATATTCTTACCATTTGGTTATATTATTAATACAGATCTGTTTATAATTAATTATTAGTAATTAATTAGAATTCTATGCCCAAGGGTCCATCACACTGTCTAAACATTTTCTCACTAAGGAGCACCTATCCTCTTCCCACTTCTTAATTTTAGAAACTGACTTGACTTGAACTTTGTATTGATATGGCTATGTGTTATGATATATCTATTGAGTAAGTATAATGAAGATAACTCATTAGAATATTGGGTAAGTTTCCATTACCTTTATTGTAAACATTAATCTGTCCCTGGGGAGATGGCTAACTGAATGAAGTGTTTGCCCCACAGAGAGGCCTAAGTTTAGCAGTCATGCAGAAGACAATGTGTATGGTGTCCTTCTTGACACCGAGGGGGCAGAAATGTGGGATCCCTTGGCAAACTGGTTAGATCGTCTAGCCAAATCTTAGAGCTCCAGGCTTAGCCTGAGAACGTGCCTCGGTAAAGAAAGTAGAGAGTGACAAAAAAAAAAAAAAAAAGACATCCAAAGTCAACTTTTGTCCTCTATATATACCAGCAAACTGATATATGTATATTGCACACATGTGCTTACATACATACATACATATCTACATGTATACCACACATTTCTATGCAAAAATAATTTTCAAATTTATGATATCATCATACTTCTCACTGCTGGTTTAGAATCTTATTTTTCCACTTTCAACTGCCTATTCTCTCTCTCTCTCTCTCTCTCTCTCTCTCTCTCTCTCTCTCTCTCTCTCTCTCTCTTTCTCTCTGTGTGTGTGTCTCCTTTTTTTCTATCTTTTTTTCCAAAACAGAGTTTCCCTGTACAGTTTTAGCTCTTACTCCGTAGACAAGGCTGTCCTCGAATTCACGGACATCTACTTGCCTCTGTCTCTGCCTTTCAAGGTCTGGAATTAAAGGCATGCACCACAATTACCAGGATATTTTTTCCCTTAAAGAGATTGTTGGAAAAACATAATTTCTAACTTGAGGGGCTGGGCCAACGGTTGGAGACAAGAATTGGTTAGATATATCCTATATGTAACTTAGGCTGGCCTCTGACTCCTAAAATCCCTGCCTCAGTCTCTTAAGTGCTAGGATGACAGAGCTGAGACAACACGCCCACACAGAAGTTTCTAAATTCGAAAAGATATTACAGATTATATTTTTCAACTCTAGTTCCAAGATTTATACTATATTTCAATTATCATTCTAATATTAATAATTTTTAATCACGTTTGCTTACCATGCTGATCTACAAATAAAATAATGAATAAAATGTGAACATGATTGCCTAGTTCATGCATCTGAATGGTTCAACTGTATCTTAACTGCTGAAGTTCTTATATAAAATTCTATCTTATTCTAAAGAGTAGGATGGTTCACAGTAAAATTCCTTCTCACCCTTGCCAGTTGTAATGTGTGTTTGCTCTCCTTGCTTCTATAAAGTTTATTATGTTTATTAATATATTTCCATTTCAGTAATATGGATCAAGAACGTGGTTGCTGGAAGTTTAGGCAATTGCTATACCATTGAGATAGATACTCTGCCCAATAATCCAGACCTGTATTGAATATATCTCTTCAAATGCCGTATTTTTCAGCTCAACTTGACTCGGGAAGCCAAGGGTGAGAATAGCAGTACAAGACTAGATTGTGCTACACTGAAACCTCACTTCCAAAATTGAATTCAATCTGTTTTTCTGCTCAATTAAAAATATTTGTAATTATGTGTATGTTTTTTGACATCTCAGAATATATTTATAATATTAAAAATCACTTTTCTAGTCTTTGCTAATTATATTATCTTTAACATTTTTTTTGCTATATTTATGAACTGGTTACAGCTTTTTTATATCATTCATAATTATGATTAAATTTACCTGAAGTTTAAACACCGTGAACACTGAGGTTTTTTTTTTTTTTTTTTTAGTGAGATTGTAAAGTCTTCCCATGGAGAAGATTAATGAATGTTTTTCACATCATTTTCTTGTTCAACTCAGAGAACTGGAGCATCTATGAAGCCATGAGCCTCTGAGGATCTATCTTAAGCTTAAAGTAAAAGCCGAGCATCCTTTAGTCTCTGGCTGAGTTAGGCACTATACTATGCTACTGTTCTTTGTGGATCCTTACTAAACGTCCTGTACAGGTACCCCATCATCCTAACCAAGGTGGATAAGAGTTTGAACACACTATAGTACTATTTACTGTACACTTCAAAATGTTATTTGATGGGTGACATTCTAGGAAATGTTTTAGCCTAACCTCTTAGATCTCCATAGTGCAGATTAAGGCCCAAGGAAAGAATACCCTTTTCTTTGACACACCTGTGAATCCAGGCTCATGGGACTCCTTGCTTGGAAATCCGCCATATTGTGCCTGTGTTTCGTATTGTGTCATAAGTGTTGGAGAAATCCAAGACCACCCAAGACTCTGAAATCACAGCCCAGAAACACCAACTGCCACAAAATCTGAAAACAGTTCCTTCCACTATTCTGTGGAGTTTTCTAGTTATTTAAAGAGAATCAGCATGTGCCACACGAGTGCTTCCATGGTGCCAGAAGTCTCACACACTGCATTTAGCACTTTACATAAGAAATTGGGACACAGAGGTAGAACTTTAGTAAAACCAAAAGCTAATTAATAAGAGACTATGCGGATGCAGAGGTGGCAACAACAAGAATAATGAATGAGGAAACATTCTTATAAATAGATTGCTTCTTCTGAAGCCAAGAGCTCAGTAAACTGCCTCAAGCCATGTGATTGCTCCAGGATGATAAAGCTAGCTTCCCACTCTCATCTCTCACACTATCAGACAAACACTTGTACGTGCAATGTGAGAGAAAACTTTGTTACAAGCCTGCTCAGAGCTTTGCTGGTATTTCACTGACTGCAAAATGCATCCCACATCCTCACATTTAACAATAACTTTTAGAGTGATCTTTTAAGGATGCTCTTTGCATTTGTGAAAAGGTCCTGAAAATCTTATGAATTAATTCGACTGGAAATGCAATATGCCATCTGCCTGTCTTCCCAAGCCACTGGCACAGATTCTGTCTATGGGTTCTCAAGGTTAAGTCCTACTTGGGCTGCATCTGTTCCTCTTTCCACACAAGATCTCTCTATAACCCCACAGTGTCTAACTCTTCAAACCCTTGCTCTTGCAGGTCCCTCACTGTGTTTCTACTAGAAGTCAAGATTTTGTAAAACATGCTTTACCTTTGGAAAGGAGATTATTCTGCACACATATGCAATGAAAAACAAGTCCCATTACTTTCTACAGCTTTCTCAACTATGTATTGATCAGTATATCTATTAATTTATTTGTGCTTTGTGAGACAGGATCTCACTCTGTAACCCAGTCTGGCTTCAAATTTACTACAATCCTCCTGCCTCAGCCTTTCAAGTAGGACTACAGCCATGAACCATTACACCCAGATTTTCTCTATAGCTTTAAAAATCCATCTTTTATAACAACTACTCTATTCATCTAAATTTTCTTTACAATAAAAATACATAAATGTACAATAGAAGAATCCTTTTCTTTAATAAAAATGTGTATGTGTGGTGAGAGAGAGAAAAGAATCTTTTTTTTCTGGTAAAATTCAGATGAACTCATTGCTCAGAATTAAATCACAAATTTTACAAAAGCAGTGAAGCCGATATTGTGGGCAATGGGCTACTGTTTAATTAGCAATTACATGCACAATTTAGAAACCACTTTAAGATAATTTAGCCTCAGGAGGATCACTAACATAACCTCTCCCATAAAGCTCAATTCCAGGGGGGAAAGGAAGAACATACAGAATAATTTAATAGAAAATAAGGACCTTAAATTTAGGGTACTAATCTCCCAAATTGAGCAAAGCACTCAGTTTCAAATTGTGGAAGATATTGACATGGTGTTTCTTCCCCAGCGTTAGGTTCATTATGTCTGGGATTTGCAGGTAAAACTGAAATGCAGTCAGCCTTGGGAGCCATTAAGCACAATGTGCTTTCCTATAGGTCAGTCAGGGAACTGAAAACAAAAACGCACACTCAACATACCACCTTCACTCCTGCTTCTGATAGCACAGCTGAGTTAGTTCCTTTGTTTAATATAACCAAAGGCTCCCTGATAGGTGTCTTTGACAAGTGTGCACACTGCTTTAGAACACAAAGACAGGAAAGAAAGTGGCTTATGTGAAAGAGATGAACAAAGCGTGTGGGAGAGAGAACACAGACAGTTTTAATTTTCAGAAAAGGTGTTGCAACCTACTGAGTATATCAGGCAAGTGGAGATAGGATTGACTGTCTAGGAAAATCCCTTCTGACTTCTCCGTCTCTATGTGCTCTGACACAAAATCTACATTAAACATGCTGATTTTTTCATACAAAGTAATTCCAACAAGATATTGCAAAGGACACAGATTCTAGGTCCCAGTAACAGCATCAGCTAGCACACCAGAAACCCTTAAGTGTGATCACAAAAGCTTTATTTTCCAAAATAGTAATTTTTAAAGAACACAAAGAATACACATTAAAGGGAGGCCATCTGGTATACCTTCTGCTTAGAGCTTTTTAGAGCAAACTTGCTCTGTGTGTGGAAAATATTATTGCAATATTCCTCTCTCTAAACACACACTATGCATATAGAGAAAATTATTAAGAAGACTAAACTATATATTTAAATAGGGACCATAAGCTGTGGGTGATTATCAATTTATGAAGTTTTTTTTCAGTTCAGGGAATTCTTTATTCACCTTGCTGTTAAGACCTTAATTTATAGAATTAAATCTCTACCCAGATTGCTTGTGGGCAAGTCTATAGGGCATTTTCTAAATTGATGATTAGTGTGGCAGGGTATAGCCCATGGTGGGTGGGCCAAGCAAGCCATGGGGAATAAGAAAGTAATCAATGTTTCTCCTTGGCCTCTGCTTCAGTTTCAGCCTCCAGGATTTTTCTCTGTATTTCCTCAACCCATAAAATGTGACCTGATATTTTCAAGATCAAACAACCCTCCTCGCCAAAAGAAAAACAAAACAAAACAACCAATAGTGGATATATACTTTAACCAAGGACATATAAGGATGAAGACTATAAGAAATTAACTCATGTGGCAGAGGATGGCCTTGTTGGACATCAGTGGAAGGAGAGGCCCTTGGGCTTGACGATGCTAGATGCACCAGTGCAGGAGAATGCCTGGGCGTGAAGAGAGGAGTGGGTAGGTGGGCAGGGGAGTACCCTCATAGAAACAGGGAAAGGGGAGGGGGAAGGGGCATGGGTTTTCTGAGGGTGGGGTGGGGTGAACCTGGAAAGGGGAAACATTTGAAATGTAAATAAAGCAGATATCCAATTAAAAAAGAAGAAAGGATAAAAAAGTAATTAACTCATTAACATTATTTATGACCAGTGTCCATGTTTGAAGCTGCTAGTAACAAAAGAACGTAAAGGTTCAGACTTGCAGCTGGTTGGTTCCTCAGACCCTGGCTTATTCATGCTATCAATATATACACAAATAATTGGAAGTTGTTTTATTTCCAAAGCAATGATTTTTACCAGGTATCCAAACTCTGCTTTAGTTTACGGTCATCACTTACCAAAGGTCTCACAGACCCAAGGATATGAAAAATACGCAATGTGATGACAGTCTCGTATTCTGGCACAGCACTGAAAGAGCCTTTCAATAGCTGTGACCATAATTAACATGCCAAATATGAGCCACCCAAATAAGTACACACTCGTCCTGCAGTCACACAGACCAAAAGCTCAGGACCTACCTTTACATCCAGCTCACAAAGCGACGTCCAGGTATGAGGGCGAGTGGGCTCAATGTCCCGCCTCGGCCCTCAGCTTGCCCCCTTCAACCTTTCATCCCTCCCTTTCCTGGTCTTTTTCATCCTTATACAAGCCCAGACCACCATAAAAGAAACTGTGCTCACATCGCCTTCCTAGAGCAAATATCCTACCTCTCTGATCCCACTTTCTTCTAGACATCTTTGAAAGTTTGTCCTCAACTGAGGACAAACACATGTGATTTGTGGTAAATGGTCTGTGCTTAGTACATTCTCAAGGAGAGTTAAAGAAAATGAATTAGCTATGCACAATTATTTTACTAGCTAGCTTCAGCACAATTATTTTACTCTAATTCTTCCGTATTTCTATTTTCGTCTTTCTGTCTGACATCTCCATGTTACTAGTTCTCCAAATGAGTTCTTCATTCCAATCATACTAAAGTCCTATCTTCATTGTGTATGTATTGTTACCTCAATAGTAGTGACATAATTAGGGTAACTCAAAACTCTGTAGTTATCATTGAGTGGAATGACGATCTGTTTTACCAGCATATCATTCCTTCTTGATAACCACTTGGCGCTGCTCAGATAACCAATCTCTTATTTGACCCTGTGACAAAACTCTACCTGAACACTAAAGTTGACTGCTGTCACCCCCAGAGTCCTTCATCAGGAGTCAAGATGGAAGATTTCTTTAAAAACATAAATCAGATAATTGCACTTTCCGGCTTGAGTCATTTACCACTGTGCTTATAATAAAAAAGATTTCTTTGTCCTATGACATGCAAGGTGCTATATGATTAGGCCATGGCGGTATGTATGACATAATTTCATCCTGTTCTCTTCCTCGTTCACCCTCCCACCTCCAAGAGCTACAGAATCCCTTTAGCATATAAGCTCAGTCTTTTAAGAGGGTCATCAGCTATCAGTGCCTGCATGCCTGGAACACAGGATCTGATGTGCTATATCATAGGACACATTTATTTCATCCGCAACGTCTGTGCTCTCACCCTCGCTAGCACAGACAATGGTTCCCATTCTCTCTTAGTCATTGATTATTTTCCTTCAGAGGATTAGTAACTGACAGACGACAATGAACCATGTGCTTTTGTTTGTGTGCCCGTTTGCAGGTTCTGCTGTTGGTTCGTATAATTCCTCCCACTACAGCACATGCTTTATGAGGGCAAGGAGCCTGTCTATTTTTACATCATGTTACCCCCAACAGGTCACGCCATACTGAGGCATGGTGAATGCTTAATTAAGAGTTCTTGAAAACCTAAACAACCTCAAGAAATCCAGTTCTAGCTATGAGTGGCTCACATGCAGGGGCCATCTGTAGTGTCGGCCACTTGCAGACCCTAAAATTTCACGCACAATCATCAAACTCCAATCACATAAACAAGACTGTCTCAGGTCTGCAGGAGCATATAACAATCAGAATCATGCTACCTTTGTCATAAGACATAAAAAAAAATTGTGTTTTTTACTATAACCTGTCTATGTCACATCCTAAAACTATATATATATTTAAGAGTTTATTAAATTTTAAGATAATGGTTTCTCCCTTAAGAACTTATCCCAAATACCCTACTCCCTAACTTCTGAAAAATAGAAATAAGAATAAAATAAAATAAAAAGACAAAAAGCACTTACCTCCCTTTTTCTACCAAGAGTAACACGTCTACTTTTTCTCCATTTTGAACCATTGTGCTGATTGCTGGAGAGACAAAAGGATCAATATTTCTTTTTAATGTTAATATATGCATAGATACATAAGCCTTCCAAATTCCAGGTGAAGCTGCCACTCCCACATGCAGTAAGGAGGAGTATCCCAAAACTAAGCATCAGGGCAGGGTCCTTACTTAGCTCCTGCAGTCTTCTTAGGTGCATCCTCTCTTCCTGAGCTTCTTGCGTTTGAAGGCAAAAACACAAGCTAGACTTGTCCATAGCAAACCAGCCTTTTCTCCACTGGTCCAGGGCGTGGCAGTCTTTGTAGAAGAGTTGACCAATCAGATCATAGTCAGCTTCTGTTAAGTTTTCAGCAACAAAGGGAACAAAACGCTGTTAAAACAAATACAGAAAAGTAAGAAAGACAGTGACAATAGGAAAGCCCTTCCCTTTCTACAGATAGAGGGAAACTGGAAAAATAATCTTTGTTTTCTTAAAGATACCAAGGAAGTTACAAATTCACAATTATTAGTCAAAACTGCTGTGAGATTAAAGGCAAACAAGTAATGCATATATCCAAGTAGCAGCAGTGCCACACACTTTGTTTTCATTGTATGTAAATGAAATGAGAAATTTCTTTCTTGGTTTGTGCAATCTTTTAGAAGTTCAGCTTCTAAACTTCCATTCAGTGTGTGCTCCTTTTGCATCTGACTGAGTCTGCTTCTTTCCTCCTGTCCTTGGGTAAGTAACATACCCATAGGAAGACACGGGAGAAAGAAAATGTCTTTACAATGTGAAGACTACCTTAACCATCAAAAATAGAGAATTAGCTCACAAGGACAATTTTTGCTAATGTGATATGTGGAATCTTTGTCTGTTTCAGGTCCTAGGAAATCTGCGTTTAACTTTTTTTTGATGGCCAACTTTGAAAGTGTGAAAAACTTTCATCCTAGAATTGTAGTTAAAAATGTTCATAGAGCTTTGAACCGCAACTATAGATCACAAGTTAAGAATCTTTCCTGGACTTTGCAGATAAAAAATTTAAATACCTTGGCTATTGTCTCTGTCCATTTTCTTTGAATCTGAGATGTTTCGGCTCCAAACAAAAAGACACGTTCTGAAGGTAAGTAGATTTCAAAGACAAAGATGGGCCTACAGCAAGCACAAATAAAAAGACGACCATACAGAATAAATGAATGTGATTTAAAAATTTAAAAGTCAAAAGAAAAGCAAATGAAACAATATTCAGTTTATGCAACAATAACAAATATTGAATAGAAAATTGGCACCTACAACTATGGCTATCAAGAAAAATATCCTAGTATGTAATAATAATAACAATAATAATAATAATAGAGTTCATGTAAATGAATATGAAAGTTATTGTTGCAAACCTCTCCTATCATAAACATTACTAAAATCTCTGTTCATAAAACTGATTTATATGCTAGTGTTTATACATTTTCATTATTTTTACTATAAAACAAACAGTAAGATATTTAAATCAGCATCTCTCAGGCTGTTTCTGAAATACCTTAGAGGCTCATTGAAGTTTTTAAATAAGTAAAAGACATTATATAAATGATTCTTAATCTTTTAATTTCAACATTTTCAGACCATCAAAGTACCCAAATAGTCTTGAAATTTATCTTTGAATTTGGTCTTTAATATCTCTGAGGGTTGTAGCTATAGTTCAGTGGGAGAGTGTTCACTTGAGGCATTTGATATAGTGTTTACTTTAATATGAGCCAATAATCACTGAGTCTTCTCTTCTCTCATCTGTTTTATTATATGATGCCCTTTAAACAAATATATGATTTTTGCTTTTAGCCCACTACTTAAATTAATCATAGAAACAAAAGTACTTCGGTGTTCAACAATGGATTGCTATGCTATTGAGTACTTTTCAGAGAATTTCCTATGGAGATTTCAAATAAAATAAACTAGTTTGAAGAGTCATAGAACCCTTCCACAGAGAGCAACGGAAGACCATGAAAGATAACTACATCCTCATTCCCTGTTACAGGGACTACCAACCCCTTTCATCCCCCAGACAGCAGCTCAAGGCGGGACCTACCCAGTATTCAGATAGAAGTCCTCTTTATGGACAGACAGGCAGATAACTTCGCTGATGTTAATGGTACCATTAGGTGTGGTGCACCTGTCGTTCTCATAGTAACTCAAGAAGCCACCTTCTAAAACGCACCATTTTTTATTTGTCTCTAAGAATTTGAAACAAAGCAAATAGAAAAGAGTTATAATATTAAACTTTTAAAACGTCACGACTACATTCGAATGAAAAAAACGACAAATTCCTTATTTAAGATAAGGAATGTCAAACTACCTATCTTAGCAGAGATAAAATCGATATACTTTTGCTTTCCAAAACATTGCCATCTATCTGTAAAGAATGCACCCGATGAAAATGAGTATGACACTGATGACCATAGACGCAGCCCAATTTATGAACTAAAAAGCTTCAAAGCAACTTGGGAACCCCAGAGACTGAGGTCTGGACAGAGCACTGAAAGGAGAACAAACGCATAACAAAAGGCCAAGTCCATTGATTCAGGAGGATGTAAAAGGCCTGTTCAGAATCTGCAGTGTCCATTCTCTCCTACTTGGGAGTTTTCAAGTTCTTGTTATACAGGGATTGGCACATTATGGGTAGGAGCCAAATCAGACAATGATCACCTGGCATAATAAAGTTTTATTGGTACACAGTGATACTTGTTTTTTATGGATGGCCTGTGGCTCATTTGCCATTACAAGGGGGCTCCATTTAACAACTTGGGCTTGAAGAGAGTTGGCCCTGTAGTTTATCATGTATATAACATCACATTCTTTAGAAACAGGGCCAGAGGTCTGACAACTAGGCACTGATCTTATCTTTGAGTATCTAGATAACAAAGATGTGATAGGAAATCTTGACATTCAGGTTGATTTGGGAAGCAATGAAAAATAGTGAAATTGTGGTTGTCAATAGAGAACCTCTCTCTGCTACAGAAACCATACTGTTGAAGCAGTTATAGCAAGATCTCTACCACAATGAAAGCAAGGCCACATAATGGGCAATTCCCAGGCCTTGGCTGGTTAAAGAGGAGTTAGTATATGAGGGGAAAGTGAAAGAGGGGTTATTAATTTCTCTTGTGATGTTTGGTACAAGGAAACAAAAATTCATGTAGGATTTATCTAAACCCTCTATATAATCCCACAAGCAATGTTATTCCAGTATTCCTTGAGTCATCAAATGAAGTTCAGAGCCTAAACTCAGAGGCTAACAAGAATCTGGAAAGGCCTGGGCTTACAGTAACCCCCCCCCCCAAAGCTCTTCCTCTCAGTCTTGACCACATGCTATGCCTATTCTACACACTTCCCATTCACACATGTCCGTCTGCTGGATCAACAGAATCCCAATGAGGACTTCTCATCGGATTCATATGCATGAATCCATTGAGCTTGAAGAATAGTATCAGTATGTGCTGAAACCTGTCTTGTATCCTTTTCATAGACACAAGTCACATGAATGGTCACTATATAAGAGGAGAAGAATCCAAACAGATAATTTCTGGAGCTACCCATTAACAATTGAGTAAAATACCTATATGCTTATTACACAATTATAGTCATTTTTAAAGTATCACAGTAGAGAAGTTCCATATTGTAATGCATGTGTCCAATAAATGTGAAGTAGTTAAGGCAATGCTATTACTTTCCAAAACCATGAAGTCATTTTGAAATTTTCCTAAACTGATGATATTCAGCTTCCACTTATGATAGGAATACGCATCAGTGAATTTTTTTCATTTAAATAAATATGCTTTCTGTCTTAGGAAAAAATATTTTTAAGTAAACAACTGAGGTTTTGCCCAGAATAAAAACAAGTCCCTTGTTAATATATGAAATTAAATAGAAACAGGAAGAAAATAGGAGCCTCTGGTAAACCCTATCAACCACTTTCTTTTTAGAAAGCAAGGGCTGCGCAAAGTAATCAAAGGCAGCTACCAGGGGAAACACCGGGCTGAGGAGGGGAAACGGAAAACAAAACCAGGATGCTATTATTCAGCTCTGCACGGAGGTTTAACAAGGGCTATCAATCTTTCTTTTCATGAACACTAAACCGAGAAAAGAAAAAGCAAAATACAGATCTGTCTTCATAAGCAAGAGCTCCACGGACTTGAGATGGGAAAAGCTAAGCTGACAGTGCATAGCCTCGCAACTCAGAAGGATGCGTGCATTTCATTCCCAGACTCCTGTCTCCGATTTTAATCACTGTGTTTCTGCCCTATGCTGACAAGGGCTGATGGAGCGGTACTGTCCAGTGCTTGCCTCTCAGAGGCAAAGGTGACAGCCACACTTTAATCTCTACATCTTTCCAAGCAATTCACTTTTCTTTCTATAAAGCGGGCATTCAACAACAGAAAGAACTGCCAGATCTTGAGAGGGCCAAGAATCAGGCCCAGAAAGACATGCTTCTTCTGAGTGTAGCTTGTGCTTCTTGGGGTAGCTCTTTCTTGACAAAATATGCCTTGCGCCAGCAACTGTATCTTGTAATTTAGAAGGTTCTTCATTTCTGTGTGGGAGTAGGGATATACACAAGATTCTCACTGTATGCCAAAAACTCAGAAAGTACTAAACCCTGCATGTCACGTTTTCCAAGGGAGATAATGAAGTTCAAGTTATAAATTAGGTGTTACAGGAAATTTAAGCATTTTTTTCTGAGATTTTATTCATCTACTTTTTAAAATTTTAGTCGATTAATCATAAATCATACTCTAGTCAAACTTCTGGGCTCATGATCTAAAACCACACACACAATCAAAGACTACTAACAAGTTATTTAGATATTTTTAATTTGCTATTAACTTTCCTAACGGTAGAGTCATTCACTCAACAGGTAGTCATCGTGCAGTAACTATGTGTTACCACTGATTTGGGTGCCAAATATTTGATGAGCCTGAACAAAACTGTGAAAGCATCATGGATCATCACTCCTAAGGGAAGGAGTAAGCAAAGTAATGAATTAGTAGGTATCTTGGACTTTGTAAGTTACATGTTGGGACTGTTGCATCCTCAGATGATGATCCTATGGTACAGAGAATACATGGGTAGGGTGACTAAAAGACCTTGATAAGTGGCAATGAAATGACCTGGGAAAGCATCAAACTGAAAATATGACATCTAGATAGGACAAGAGTAAAGAATACAGCCTTTCCAGAAACAGATGAAGCTATGGGGCAAGACATGGGAGTTTACAAATGGTACTGGTTCAACTGGAGGTCAGCATGCAGAAGAATGCAAATTGATCCATCCTTATCTCCTTGTACTAAGCTCAACTCCAAATGGATCAAGGACCTCCACATAAAGCCAGACACTCTGTAGCTAATAGAAAAGAAACTGGGGAAGACCCTTGAGGACATCTGTACAGGGGGAAAGTTCCAAACAGAACACCAATAGCTTATGCTCTAAGATCAAGAATTGACAAATGGGACCTCATAAAATTACAAAGTTTCTGTAAGGCAAAGGAAACCATCAAAAGGACAAATCGGCAACCAACAAATTGGGAAAAGATCTTCACCAACCCTATATCAGATAGAGGGCTAATATCCAATATATACAAAGAACTCAAGAAGTTAGACCCCAGAAAACCAAATAACCCTATTAAAAAATGGGGTACAGAGCTAAACAAAGAATTTTCACCTGGAGAACTTCAGATGGTTGAGAAGCATCTTAAAAAATGCTCAATTCATTACTCATTAGGGAAATGCAAATCAAAACAACCCTGAGATTTCACCTTACACCAGTCAGAATGGTTAAGATTAAAAACTTAGGAGACAGCAAGTGTTGGTGAGGATGTGGAGAAAGAGGAACACTCCTCCACTGCTGGTGGGGTTGCAAATTGGTGCAACCACTCTGGAAATCAGTCTGGCGGTTCCTCAGAAAACTGGGCACATCACTTCCAGAGGATCCTGCTATACCACTCCTGGGCATATACCCAGAGGATACCCCAGCATGTAATAAGGATACGTGCTCCACTATGTTCATAGCAGCCCTATTTATAATAATAGCCAGAAGTTGGAAAGAACCCAGGTATCCCTCAACAGAAGAATGGATGCAAAAAATGTGGTATATATACACAATGGAGTACTATTCAGCCATTAGAAACAATGAATTCATGAAATTCTTAGACAAATGGATGGAATTGGAGAACATCATACTAAGTGAGGTAACACAGTCTCAAAAGATCAATCATGGTATGCACTCATAATAAGTGGATATTAGCCTAGAAAATTGGAATACCCACAACATAATCCACACATCAAATGATGTCCAAGAAGAACGGAGGAGTGACCCCTGGTTCAGGAAAGACTCAGTGTAGCAGTATAGGGCAAAACCAGAACAGGGAAGTGGGAAGGGGTGGATAGGAGAACAGAGGGAGGGTAGGGGGCTTATGTGACTTTCAGGGAGTGGGGGGCCTGAAAGGGGGAAATCATTTGAAATGTAAATAAAAAATATATCGAATAAAAAAAAGAGTGCAGGTCTTAAACACAGGTACCAGGGGATGAAGTCAGTAGTAGGTTCCTGTTCTCTACCCTTGAGTATTGGATGGACAGGATCTGATTACTATTCTGAAAGTAATTCAGTCTGGTTCTTTTTTTAACAAAAGTTTACAAGGAAGCTACAAGGCAAATGTTAAGTGGACAAAAGGGTGGTGCCACAGCATAGGCAGGGCCGGATGGAGAACAGAGCGGGTCTGGTAGCAGCAGAGTCTGTGCTGAGTGTAAATCTATAAAACATGTTAATAAGTAGTACAGAAAAAGACAAAGACTTCTTGCCAGGAGGTTATTTTTAAATGATTCTAGTGTACTGTGTAACTAAACCTTAGATCTCTGTTTGAAATTGCTTTGAAAAAAAATATTCCAAATGGACAAAAAAAAATGCCTCTAGAATTCTCAACAAATAGGGAAAAGTATTGGTAAGTGCTTTGTTTATGCAAAGATTTTAGTAATTATTAGATTTGATGCATGGGTTACTCTTGCAAACCTTTTGTAAAACTTGTCAATTATTACTCCTTAAGCCAAGTAAACCAAAACAATGAAAATCATTGTATGGTTGGGAGAAACAAAGCAACCATGTGAGTATAGAGTAGAAAACAGTATTCTTTCCTACTATGCTACCACATTGCTGTCAAGAAGAAAAGGCTCAGAAGGGGGAACAAAATACCCATGGGAGGAGATGCAGACACAAAGTGTGGAGCAGAGACTGAAGGAAAGGCCATCTAGAGACTGCCCCACCTGGGAATCCATCCCATAAACAGACACCAAACCCAGAAACTATTGTGGATGTCAACAAGTGCTTGCTGACAGGAGCCTGATATAGCTGTCTCCTGAGAGGCTCTGACAGTGCCTGACGAATACAGAGGTGGATGCTCACAGCCAACCATTGGACTGATCATAGAGGAGCTAGAGAGTTTGCAACCCATAGAATGAACAGCAATATGAACCAACCAGTACTCCCAGAGCTCCTAGGGACTAAACCACTAACCAGAGAATACACATGGAGGGACCCATGGCTCCAGCTGCATATGTAGCAGAGGATGGCCTAGTTTGGCATCAATGGAAGGTGAAGAAGTCCTTAGTTCTGAGAAGGCTTGATGCCACACTGTAGGGGAATGCCAGGACAGGGAAGTAGGAGTGGGTGGGTTTGTGAGCAGGGGGAGGGGGATGGCATAGGGGGCTTTCAGAGGGGAAACCAGGAAAAGGGATAACGTTTAAAATATAAATAAAGAAAATAATGAAAAAATAAGAAGAGGAGGAAGAGGAGGAGGCTATCACACAGTCAGGACTGAGTTACTGAACTGCTCCTTCCTTCTTCCCTTGAAGTCCAATATATCATCTTGGTCTAGACTCTATGAGGCCCTAATTACTGAGCATAAAGTCCTCAAAGCCCAGATGACAGGATAGAATTCTTTTTGTTAGAAAAATCTAATAATGTACTGTTTAACCTTAATTCTGCTTTTGGAATTTTCCAAATTTAATAAAATAAAACTTAAAATAAAACTTTATCAATAAATATGAAATTAAGTGTTCCAAGAATCTGAAAAAATTTAACATCAATTCTCCCAAACAATTTTGGGAGAAATCAATTTCTCCCAAATTTAGAATTTTACATTCAAGATTATTTTGGAACATTTAATTGTTACTAACATTTAATTGGTAATGGCAATGAAAATCTTCACAAATCTAAACAAACAAACAAACAAAAAAAAAACAACGTGGAATCAGAAACAATTCTGGTCTGAAGCATTTCTGATTTGGGATAATTACACTATAAAGTGTTTACAGTTACATAATTGCTTCAGATGAACAAATGCCAGAGAAAAAGTTTTATCCAGAAACACTATCTAAGAGGAACAGAAAGGATACCTTCAAGTAGCTTCTTCTCTGTGGAGATTCTAGAGGCAGAGGCAGCAGCCTGATACAGGAAATCACAGAGGAACGTGGACTGGGCAGCATCCTGACTTGACCCACCCTCAGCATGAGCATCATACTGTGGGAAATCTAGAAAGGTAAAAGCAATTTTTTACACTTTTAACATGAATAAAAAAACATGATAAAGTTCTCTTTTCTTTAGGAATTCATAACCAAGTTTTGAATTAGAAAAAAATAGGTCCCGATTTATGATTAAATAATACAGAGATTTATTTCACTTTGCATAAAATTTGCAAAGAAGCACATACTTAAGCCATACTTATTATTCAAATATGAAAATCGGATTTTAATTTTAGAAGAAATGATAATGTGGAATTAACTATTTTAATCTTCCATTTATAAGATTAAAGTACTATAAAAGATATATATCCTATGCTTTTTTTTTTCTGCTATAAGGCAGCTCTTTACTAATTTCATCTTTTTCTTGGCTGAAGATTAGTATATTTGTGCCTCATTTTTTTTCAGAGGTACATCTGAGGACTGCAGTCAGTACAGGGTAACAGACAAACCTGAGAACTTGTTATGGTAGAGAAATTCCATCTGTAGACTCTGCCCAGCCTTCTTGGCTAGCAGGTAAGGGGTACTGTGCATGGGGTCTCCTGTCGCACACATGACATCTGCTCCACTGAACAGCAGGGCCATTGTTTCTAGCACGTCCGGCTTTACTACTGCAGCACACAGAGCCTGTCCATTCAGGGAACATTTATGGGAAGTGAATGCGAGTCCAGCTCTTAAAATAAAGGCAAGTCTGACAATGTGTGAACAAATCGTGCGTTCCTCCTTTCCTATACTAATAACATCTTTGACCTTAACATCAGTATGGACCAAAGGTCAACTCTGCACCAGTTAAAGTTATAATTCAAGAACTCAGAGTCTTAGTTCACTGTCTTAGTTGAACGATGTTCTCCTTCTGAACCTTCCAATCCATCATGAATGCTCTGAAAGACTTGGTATGATAATATTTGGTAAAGGCTGGTGCTGAAAAATTTAAAACATTATGAACATCATACTAAAGTATCCACTAAATGATCTACGCTGAGTGCTGACATATATTGATTTATGACATTTAAATCCATGTACAGTACTCTATTTTATTCACCTTATTTAACTCTTCTTTGGTCAGAGATGCTAAAAGAGTCTTTCTGAATTTTCCTTCTTTGTATTTCTGGGTAATAAAGCTTTTTCTCTTTTCCACTGGTGAATCCATCTGTAATTCTTCATCTTTTTGAAGGTTACCAGCCCAAAAGTCATTTGCTCTCTTGTTTCCAATGACAATAAATAGCTGGAATGGAAAAGGCAAAAAAAAAAAAAAAGTACAATTTCATTAAATGTACTTGAACCTTCAAAATTAATTCCAATTCTAAACTAAATCTAAACTAAACCCCCAATTCAATATAAAATATAGAAGGAAGCATGAAATCCTGAACTCTCAAGGCAACTAAAAAGACAGGAGACACTATTTCTAACACAAAATCATCTGAGAAAGCAACCACAGGCCACACAAGCACAATGAAAGTCCTCTTACGCTTCAAACTCATGTTGAGACAAATTCACTTAAATGGTTGCACAAGTAGTCTGTCTCAACAAGAGAAAACAGGACAGGCAGGGAAATGGAGACATGCAACAGTGAGACAGACCCAGAGGACTAATGACAAGGTTCAGCCCAGACAGAGAATACTAAATGTTACTAACATTGTTCATTCCCTTGTCTAATACTTTTCCATAAGTGTTAAAAAAGAAACTGAGTTCTCACTTTCATCAGAGTTGTCACATCTTTATATTTTGAGTATCATTAAAGTTCTTTGTAGTCTTTATTTTAAAAACAACTGTCTAATTGGGGAAGCTAGATGCCATTTTCATACCACAGTGAGAATGCCATCTAAGAACCCCTTTAAAAAGTAACTGATTCCTACCTACTGCCTGTCTCATACAGTCACCGTGCCCAATGGACAGGTCTTACCTCAATGAGCTCATTGCTCCAAATACTGGCATCCATTTTCAAACTTCTCACTTTAGAGTCGTTTGGTCCCAAAGATCTATGATGTCCTGAAGGGAGAGATAATTGTATTTGCATTTTAATTTGAATGTGAATTTATTTTCCTTTAGTTTTTTTAATGTGTATAGCAGGCCTGGGAATAAAGCTCCAAGGTGAGATCCTATGTTCAATTCCTCACAATCCCTTCCCTCCCCAACCTTCCAAACGTCTGTGTGTAGGAGAAGGATGGAGGGAGACTTCAGTCAATAAAGAACTTACTTTGTATGTAAAGACCTAAACTCCATCTTCCCAAACCACATAAAAACAGCTAGGTCTTGGGGTAAATACTTGTAAGACTAGCACTGGTGGGACATAGTCATCCTTTTGGCCTGGTAACCAGCCTAGAGTACTAGAAAATTTCTAGGTTAGTGAGGAGAATTTTCTCACAAAATTAACTAGCTGGACTACCTTACTAATTCTAGTTTCTACTATTCTAAAGGCCAAAAACACTGAAAGTGTTTACGGTGATTATACAAAAACAGCATAAACAAAAATGTAGCAATATTTGTTACAATCATGTACTGCTATAAAACATTTTTTTTAAAAGAATACACATGTATGTATATTATATATGTATGTTTGCACACACATGCATGTGTATAATCTGCATATGATCACCAAATCTTTTTTCCTCCCTTGGCTATATAGGAAGTGATTTCAGCCTTTGGACCTGTGAATAGGGTTATACTCCTGAGCTATTTCTAAAAACAAGGAAATCGTTTATGGTCAGTTAAATCTCATGCATGTACAAGCAGGTATCAATACTAGACAATCTATTACTAACAATTATAATAAAAATGAGCAGATAGATCTGAGTTGGACTTTCTATCTTACTTCCTGCTTCCCTTGAAGAATGGAAGAACAGAACTATATCATCATCAAGTATGCACTGTGAATCAAGTCTAACTGATACACAATATATATCAAAAGTAAGCTGAAATTAAAACCATCTACATAAAAGCTTGCGTTGATCTTAAAGACTCTTTGCCTCGGAGCAGTCAAGATTCTTGAATGGGTACAATACTAAATCAGAAGCTCTTTTCTTCTTTTATTGAGGAGGTAAAAATCTTTTAGGGAACAAAGCCCCATAGCATGAGTTCACATTTTTATATACTTTTAATTAGGACCTAAAGACAGATAGCATGGGACACCTGTGAGCCACAGACAGACATGCTAAAGCAGCCTATGCAAGAACGGACAAGCTCAGAGAAGCAGAGAAACGGTTCAGCAGTTCACAGAAATGACTGTTCTTCCAGAAGAATAGGGCTCAATTCCCAGAACTCATACGGTGGCTCACAACCATCAGCAGATCTAGTTTCAAAGGAGCCTATGCCCGTTTCTAGCCTCTATGGGCTCCAGGCATACACATCGTCATGAACATACATGCAGACAAAATACCAATACTGACAAGCATACAAACTTAGAACACGTGAGCTGAAGAGTAGAGGACAGAAACAGAAAGGCGGGGGAGATTCTGTGTTAAGGACAGCTGGAGGCTTAGGAGGGAGGGTCTCTCAGTTTAGGCTTGAATATATGCCAGGCAATAAAGCTTCTCACCAATGTAGGGCAAAGACAAAATAGGCAGGCTTACACATGACTGCACTGTGGCTCTATTTCTGACTTGGGAATTTTCAAGTATCTTTGGAAGAACTAATTCGAGATTCTCATAGGGAGTGAGAAATCATCTTCTAAAAAAATAAATGAGTGCTGAATAAAAGTGATAAATAACATTAATACCAAAAACATAAAAATAAAAATTGAAAACAGAGCCTAAGGCACACATGGACTTTAGCAGCATTAAGTGGTAAGGTCATTCAAACAGGGATGACACCTTCTAAGACAGCAAGGCAGATTACTAGATTACTGAAGCTGAGGAAGACCAACACCAAGACTTACTAGCTGCAGTTCTCAAATATTACAAAGAAGACAAGTTAAGAATAGACCAAACACAAACAAGATTAAGAACAGACAAAATGCAGCTGGAGAGATGGCTCAGACATTAAGAGCACTGGCTGTTTTTCTAGAGGACCTGAGTTCAATTCTCAGCAACCACACAGTGTCTCATAATGATCTAAACTGCGATATGGTGCCCTCTTCTGGCACGCAGGCATACATGCAAACCGGATGCTGTATAAATAATAAATGAATGAATGAATGGTGAGTTCTAGGGCAACCAGGGCTATACAGAGAAACCCTGTCTTGAAAAATTAGTCATTAGAGAAATGCAAATCAAAACAACCCTAAGATTTCACCTCACACCAGTCAGAATGGCTAAGGTTAAAAACTCAGGAGACAGCAGGTGTTGGTGAGGATGTGGAGAAAGAGGAACACTCCTCCACTGCTGGTGGGATTGCAAAAAGGTACAGCCACTCTGGAAATCAGTCTAGATGTTCCTCAGAAAACTGAACTTGACATTACCGGAGGACCCTGCTATACCACTCCTGGGCATATACCCAGAGGATTCCCTAGCATGTAATAAGGACACATGCTCCACTATGTTCATAGCAGCCTTATTTATAATAGCCAGAAGCTGGAAAGCACTCAGATGTCCCTCAATGGAAGAATGGATACAGAAAATGAAGTATATTTACACAATGGAATACTACTCAGCAATTAAAAACAATGAATTCATGAAATTTGTAGGCAAATGGTTTGATCTGGAAAATATCATCCTAAGTGAGGTAACCCAATCACAAAAGAATATACATGGAATGCAATCACTGATAAGTAGATATTAACTAGCCCAGAAGCTCTGAATACCCAAGACACAAGTAACATATCAAATGACTCCCATGAAGAAGTAAGGAGAGGGCCCTGATCCTGGAAAGGCCTGATCCAGCATTGTAGGGGAGTACCAGGACAGAGAAAAAGGAGGGAGATGATTGGAGTATGGGCATAGAGAAGGCTTATGGGACATATGGGGAGGAGGGCACTGGGAAAGGGGAAAGAGTTTTGGAATGTAAACAAAGAATTTAGAAAATAAAAAAAAGAACCCAGAAAAAACCAATAATAATAATAATAATAATTTTTAAAATGCAGAATGGAATTTTGCAATGGACGAGGTTGGAGGTAGGGAGCACCAGCAGGGAGAAATGGAGACCTGGGGTAGGGGAGGAGTCCAGGAATCAATGGGGGTGTCCTCAGCCATGACTCACAGCACTGGGGATATGGAACCTGGGGAGGCTGCCTTCTTGTGGTCAGGCAGAAACCCTGGTGGAGCGATAGGTACAGCAATACACCCACAAAACTTCCAGCTCAAAACTTATCCTGTCTGTAAGAAATGCAGGGATTAGAGATGGAGCAGAGACTGAGGGAACAGCCCAACTAGAGACCTATCCCATGGGCAAGCACAAATCCCTGACACTATTAATGATACTCTGTTGTGCTTGCAGGCAGGAGTCTAGCATGGCTGTCCTCTGAGAGGCTCCATGCATCAACTGACTGAGACAGATGCTGACACCTAAGGCCAACCAGTAGACGAAGCTTGGGGACTCTCACGGAAGAGGAAGAATTGTGGCTTGAAGGGGATAGGAACTCCAGGGGAAGACCAACAGAATCAATTAACCTGGACCCCTTGGATTCACAGAGGCTGAACCACCAACCAAAGAATATACCCAGGGTGGACCTAGGCCTCCCAAACATATGTAGCAGAAGTGCAACATGTCTTCATGCGGGTCCTGAATAATTGGACCTGAGGCTATCTCCAAAGCATGTGGGATATGTTCTTCTAGCTGAGTTGCCTTGTCTGGTCTCCATGGAAGAGAAAGCACCTAGCCTCACAAAGCCATGATGCCAGGGAGATACCTAGGTGGCCCCCACCTACTCAGAGAAGAAGGGGAGGTAAGGCATGAGGAGGGGGTGATTAGGAGCAGGGCAGTGATTTGCATGTAAAGTGAATAAGTAAAAAAAAAAATAATTAAAAATTTTAACTTTTTCTAAGCATATAATAGAAGAAGGATGTTTAAAATGTTTTCACAAAATTTAAATAATTAGGCTTTTAATTGAAAAATCAGTATTTTTCACATGGGGAAAAAAACCAGAATAGGCCAATACACTGGAAAATGCAGTGTAAATTTTCGCACTGGTTGAAAGAAAAGAAGGCTGAGTACAAAGTGCTGATGGAAAATGCAGGTGAAGAGAGGAGAAGACCCTGTGCTGCTTCCTGGGTCGTCAGGAAAGCAACTCAAGTTGCAGAGGGGAAAAGGAACAGAGACCTGACCCACTCTGAAGGAGGTTGCTTGTCCCCTTCTCCCTCTCTTGTTCTCTTGCCTTCTTGTTCCTGCTCTGTCCCTTCAGCCCTTCCCCATTCCCTTCTCTCTTCATGTGCTCCTGTACTTTCTTTCTCTCCTCCAGCCCTCTTTCCCTCCCTTCCTCCCTCCCTCCCCCCTGCCTTTCTCTGCCTCTAGGACCCTCTTGACTGCTCTCCCCATGCCCTGAATAAACTCTATTCTATACTACACCATCATGTAGCTGGTCCCTCAGCTGGAAGGGATGCCTTGACATGGGCCTGTTAGTACAGCCCCTTCCTCACACCTCGCCACACCCCCAAAGAACATATCCCTCCCCCCATTCTCTATCTTTTAAAAAACACATCATCACTAGCTTTTTACATGATCATCAATTCTACTGGGAAACACTATGCTTCAAACTTACACTACAGGAGACATCAGATACCGCGTACAGGAAAAGAGCCTAGAATGTCTTCAATATAAAAAGTACATCCTGAGGCAATGATGAGATCATAACCGAAAGTATGCATGCTAATATGCAGAACTGTTCTGGATGTATTGTAATACCAAAAACATTTAACTGTATTATTTTAAAAATCTATACATGGGCCAGCAAACCCAAATATTACTGCACACTTAAAATTTAATTTTTATATTGGATCCAGATAAAACTGAAGCTAGTATTACATTTCCAAATGGACTTCTAGTTGATAAGGTTTATCTCCCTTCAGTTTTCACAACCATTACCTAGGGCACATTATGTGAGATAACAAAGAACAGTCAGTGCCAATCTGCCACCAAGCAAGGTGAGCATAGCCCATCACTAATTACCTGCACACTTCTTACAGATGACGACACAGAGATTGATGGATGCCCAGTCAGGGTCTGGGGCTTTACAATCTGCACAGCTCCTGTTGGACTCATTAAACCAAATCTTCTCTGCTACTTCATAATCAGAGAGAGTTTCTGCTATCGACTGCTGCACAGCTTCAATCCATTCCTGTTTCTCTTTCTCTGAATCTGCTGTGAAGCTGAAACAATTAACATTTCTCCATTATTGATCTCCCTTGTAAAGGCCAATTAAGCAGGGTGTTCAGTTTGCATATTCATTTAATCCACAAATTAAATAGCAGCTAAAATTATGCCTGCTGGGCAGTATTGGATTGTCTTTTTCTATTAAAAATTATCTAATTTAACAAATCATTTTTTTTAATTTTCATTTTTCTCCATGCTGCTTATGGCCCTGTCCACATATCTTCAACTAAGATTAATACACTTATTACTTCTATTCAAAATATACAGAATTGCCTTGGTAGGTCAAGACAAATGAGAGCCCTGTCTCTTAAGCAATGGATTATATAATAAAAAAGAAAGAGACTGGCACGGTTTCAAGACTGCTGAGATAGATTGCCAAGCAACTATAGCATCATATTCTAAAACTAAAATAATCAAAAAGAAAAAAAACACCCACCAGAAATTGTGGTTTTTGTCAGATTTAAAAATGGAATATTTTAAATTAGAAAACTGGCCAGATGGCATTAAGAGACTGAGAAACATGAAAAGTTTTAAATGGTTACTATTTTAAGGGATTACTAACTCAATTTTAGCCGGCTCTGACACAGTCTGATTTCTTAGTGTTGGCTAGGTGCCTCAGTGTATGGATAAAATATTAGACAGCATTGCTGCCCTTCAAGAAAGATGTATTGTCTGTTTATTATAGGAAATATTCAAATCTTCCACAGTGACAAACAACAAAACTACTGTAAGTTTATCTGTCACATTAAAATTTTTGTTCTGTGAACTGTAACGATTTGAACTATAATGAAGGAAATTGGTGTTAGATTCTTCTAAACAGTCCATAAAATAAGTAGCTTATCAGAATTGAATTTTCCAGAGAACATTGTGATTCCTTCATTACTACAATATTAACAAATTCTTACTGATTTCAAGTTCTCCTAGATGTAAGCCACAGCCTGTATCTGTATTCAGCTGAGTATAGAATATGCTTGTGTGTGTGTGTGTGTGTGTGTGTGTGTGCGTGCATGTGTGTGTGTGTGTGCATGCGCGCGTGTGTGTGTGTGTGTGTGTGTGTGTGTGTGTGTGTGTGTGAGGGAGGGAGGGAGGGAGGGAGAGGGAGAGAGGGAGGGGTAAAGTGTTAAAAGGAGAAGCCAAGGCACTGCACAAGTCGGCAGGCACAGTGCCACTGAGCTACAATCCCCGCTATAGATCTGCAAGTGTGAAACTAAAGCTTAGTCTTCTTTATTTGATCATTTTAAACAAAGTTGGAGCCTACAAACTTATGTTGAGAAAGAAAATATATCAATGTACTCAAGAGTATCTCAGAAATAATTAAGCCATTTAAAGGCCTAGAACCATTGCTTCTGACTCTCCAACAGCCTGATGTGTGTCATTGGGGAAAAATGTACCACAGTAGTTACATTCAACAAATGTACCCATGTCTATACTATACATCGGACCTATGGAATCATTATGCATGATTAAAATATGGTAAGTACATTAAGTATTGTCCATTGTCATAGTGATGCAAATACTCAAACATCATAAGACACTTTATAGATACATCAAGATGTTAAAATATTTCAATCAATGACTTGATGTGATCCACTAAACTCAGTATGGTTCTGAACTGAGGCATTGGAAGAAATCACATGCAGCAACTGTAACTCAAGCCAACTTCAAAGTGGGACCAATTGGATCGGGCTAAAAGAAAGTAGACACAATCTGAAGGCAGCACAACACTATTTCATTATTTCTAAAATGTGAAAGAATTAACACATTTGCTCTTCCCAGCTTATGGACAGAAAACACCTTTGCCTGTTGTAGTTAACCAAGTCACTTTCAGCAATTTCCTCCATGCCTAGATAGTGAGACAATGTGCATGAGAAAAGATGATCATAACTGTTCTATAAAATGTACTACCAACAGCACTACAACACCTCCACCAGATCAGTTAGTAGTCATAGAAACACACACAGACACACACATAGACACACACACACACACACACACACACACACACTTGCTTAAAAGTAGCTCACCTGAAACTCCGGTAGGGAGTGATTATCTCAAAAGACTGTTTCGCAGCACGATCCACTTGCTTCACATTTGCAACATTCATAGGAATTATGGTAATACCAAGTCCACTCTTAAAATCCTAGTATAGAGAAAAAATCATACAAAATCATATTTTAAAAATGCAGCCATGATGTCTTTATTATTTAGGGATTCCTAGAAATGTTGCTACAAATGTAGATGCACTTAGACAACTAGTAATAAAAGGGTCTGTTCTCACAGTGGCAGGGCCTTCCAGTATATGATAACACTGAACTAGCATAAGCTACCCTGAAAGTTAATGCTGTTTGTATAAAAGCTAAGTTGATGATATCAGTGATTCAAAACCTTCCTAAGTTCCACATGTAGTAGTGACCCCTAAGTATAAAATATTTCTGTAACTACTTTATAACTGTAATTTTGATACTATTCTTTTATATAAATATCTAAAATGCAGGTTATTTTATATGTGACCCCTGTGAAAGTGTCCTTCAAACCTGCAAAGGGGTTTCAACTCAGAAATTGAGAGGCAATGCCATAGATATGTTTCTTGCTTTGAACAGTTGGCAGTATCTTCACCTGTATCCA